>NW_026862913.1:0-80358 GCF_026571515.1 Ruditapes philippinarum | reverse complement strand
CAGTTTGTGACTGTATATAAAGCTGTTCTGAAAACCATCATTTTGTGATGGTGGATGAGCAGTGGCTATGCTTTCATGACTGTTCTGCTAGGCGCTGTGCGTAATTGGACTGGCATATCGATTGTGGTGGTATGTGTGTATATATTCTCTCATTTCCTATATATATATATATATATATATAAATATATATATATATAATATATTATATATATATATATATATATATATATATATATATATAAATATATATATATATATATATATATATATATATATATATATACAGGTGGCATATGACTGTCTTTGTGTTATTGTATGTGCTTGTATTGTAAGTTGTAATTGTATGTGCTTGTATTGTAAGTGTGGAGGACAATGTACCAGTCACAAATGTATCTCGGCAAGAATGTTTGTTTTCCGAGAATGATATGAACCAGTAAGCTCCTACTAAAAATTAAGCCTCTCATGTGTCTGATATTTAATGACATGGGAACTTTCTTAAAACTTGGAATGATTTAAATAGCCATTCTCTTGTAGGAATGAATATCAAAATGACAATAATTCCAATCTTACCAGTATTGTATGTACGACCAAAATTAAAAGTATTTCCCAGTTTTTTTTTTAGACTGACTGTACATCTGATGACATTCCCTTATGATGGTGAGAATAAAATGTTTCTTTCCTTGATCATGTTGATTATTTATACTTTCTCGTTGAATAAAGTTTAAGATTGGAATTTTGAATTGTAATGTTTTGTCAATAATATAATTTGAATTCTCAAGAAACATAAATGTCACATAGGAACTTCCATAATAATCAAAATTACGGGAGCATTTTCATAATCATAAATTCTAATCAAGTGATTTATATATCACGTAACACTATTACAGTCAATTGCAGGCAACAGGTGATTGTTGGTACTTAAGACAGCGGAATAAGATTTTATTCACAGTGCTAAACATTAAGCAGTGACAACTCCCATCTTTTTGTCTCCATAGGACGGGTTATTCTACCAGTTACACTACGGATTTGGAGTCTCTCAAAGAAAATAATACACAGTATTGCCTGAAAATGAAGGTCATAAATCAAATAACTTATAGGCTACTGGTATATATTCAAATTTAGGTTTTATTTACATATCTGTAAGGCTAACCATTAGGTCGCCATTCCAAAATACATTCATTATTTTATTTGAAGATATCCCCTGTCTGGCCATTGGCATAACAATAGTTTGCCAATAATGTCACCAAGTCGTTGTCATTTAATTATGCGTAAATTGAAACATTAAGCGAGCTAAAATAAATATCTAGTAAAAAGTGATCCATTTGAAGCATCAAAAACAGCAAAACTGCATGATGATTGCAGATTCGGTTATTGGAGTCTGTACATGATGGATAATGAAAAAGTGCAACATCCCTTACGCCCCTAGCACCGGCTTGAGCGGTACTAAATTCTCAACACTTAAAAGAGCTGTCGTCAATGATATCGAAGGACACGAAAATATAACAACACTGAAGTGAAGTGCGGGGCAATTTTTACCAATGTGTACGAAACACATTAGGAACCATAAACAAAACAAAAACAAAACATACGTCGGAAGTGACGTTGCAGTCAAATAATTCGGTAAGACGTAACATAGATTATGGCGTAAATGTTTGTATATGTAGTTATTTTGCAGGCTTTGGTTGTGATCATGAATCATTCAAAGTAACATTTTCTTGCTATTTCGGCCGCGTAAAATCCACAAGTTACATAAAATGCATGGATCCTAATCGGGAAAACCAATTGACAGAACTGATTAGAATGCAATCTTGAGAAAAAGATCAGAGGTTAAACTGTGTAATGAACAGATTAAAACAATTACAAATAGACAATATATCCCATGCCTTCCATGGGTATGTATGTTCTAGTATGTATAATCAAATAAGAAATATAACAAAAAGATAGGAAGCAGGCAATATCTTCAGCAAAATGTGGAAAGTTACTTACGTCGCAATCTTTGCGGGTGAAGTATTATTCTTTATGACTTGAACCCTCTTATTTGTAACTATTGTCATATTTTGAAATGTATAATCCAAGTACGAGGATTACATCAGGACAGTTGCACCTAGCAACTAGAATTTCGTTTATTTCGTTAAATGCCCGGTAGAAACCGAGAGTCACCTGTATTTGATTTTGAAAATGCATCAGGTTAACACATACAAACATATTTTGTGAAATAACATAAACAACTTGGCTCTATCTTTATGTTATACCACAATGACACTTATTGTCACCTTGTAGTGAACAGCTATTAGAAATCATTAAATTGGTCGTTTGAATACTAGTATCCTACATAATATTCTGAATGAAAGGACAAATCAATTTAAAACGAATTTATAATCCTGCGCAATTATTTCCCTTTGATAAGACAAGAACAATACGCAGAAAACGTGCACTATCCATGTACATTATATCGGATCTTTTTACCTTAATAGCGCTAAGACACCCCGTTGCACTGAAAGTAAAATGATGAAATAAATAATGTATTCATTCGCGGATTAAAAGGATGGTAATTCTGTATGAATATCGCATCTTCTGTGACACAAAAACAAACAAACAAGAAATGAACAACATAATTTTAAGAAACAACTTTGCAGTAATATAGCCTTTACTATTCAAATGCGTGTACAAAAACGCCTCTAAATAGTTTAAGAATATATATTTTGTTTGTTTTAATTTGGGTTTACGTCACACCGACACAGTATATGTCATTTGTCGACGTTCCAGCCTTACTGGTGGAGGAAGACCTCAGGTGTCCTTCCGTGCATTATTTCAGGCACGAACGGGCACCTGAATAGAACCACCGACATCCAGTTTAAGAATATATGTTTACAAACGATGTATAATGTCATTGTAGTATGCAAGCTTGTTTCGTACCATTGTTTTATAAATCTGTACTTTGAATGTACAAATAGGATTTTATTTTCATTTTTTACCGGGCAGATTCGTGTGAATTGAAATAAAACTTAGAAATGTTTCATTTGAAGTAACATTTATTGATGTCTGTAAATGTTGTTACCCAAATCATAAAGTCTATTTGAGCGCTATGTTGTCATATCTACTCTAACTTTTTCATATCTACTCTGTCTTTGGTAATACAAACATACAAGAAACGTTTAGAATATTTTTTTATTTCAACCATATAACGACAAAAGTATGATACGAAAACGTTTTAAGTCGTAAGTTGTGTAACAGTTCTTTAATTACACATATAATTATTACCGGGGAAAAAGTAATTCCCTGTATGGTATTAATCTGTTGATAATTTGTTAAAACAAAACATTTTAAGGACCTTAATAAATGCTGTAGAAGTTATATCAGTGAAAGAATTCAAAAAATTGTTGAAAAAGGAAAGACTTCTTTTTCACTAAATACATCCACATATGGCATAGGTATGTATATCCGTCGTTAACTACACGCATCTGAATGACATTAAGACAATCGTCGTTCACTGCACGCATCTAAATGCCATTAAGGCAACCGTCGTTCACAACACGAATCTGAATGACATTAATCTATTTTGTTAGTAATGTATGAATAGAATAGCATTATCTATAGGGTCAGAAAACATCTTTTAAGCTTTTTTTTTAAGGAAGCAGCATAACTTCCTCCAGCACCGATATAAAAAAATCGAAATTTACAAAGTGATAACCTGTTGAATTTCAACGCTTTCCATGAAAATGTTTTATTTCAAATGAACATTGAAAAAATTGAATAATATTGTTTTATTCAATAAATTAAATAAATTAAGTATTGAATATACACGAATGTAATTATTCATTCATCACATATCTGAAATAAGAAAAGTTTACATTTTCGTTGACGCGCCTACAGCTTTGTCTGTATAAATCGTAAATGACGTCATGTCAAAAAGTTAATACACTATAGTCTGTCCTACCAAATTTGTATATTCCATTTTTTATTAAACATAATAGTATAATCATTTAAATTAATGTCATGTTAACCCTGTCGTCAATATCTACAGGCATGTTTTTCATTTTTTTCATAAAGTCAGTAATATGGTCAAAATATTAAAATTATATTTTTTTTCCCATTGACTTACGTTGTAACCTGATTCAATTCAAAATGCCGGCGCCCATACATACGTCATTTAGGGTTCATCTCACAATTAGCGTGAAATGTACTGAGTAATTATAAAAAAATATATTATTCTTATTTAATAACTGATCACTAGCTAAATGTTATCTTTAAAATGAAAAGTAAGAACAAAGTTTGTGTTAAAAATGCAATTTTACTAGCAAACCGTTATTTAGAATAGTCAAACTCATTGAAGTGAAATAATCAGAATCCGCTCTATAAATTCTAACACTCAAAGATTTATATAATTACCATGATATACTGTCGTATTTTATATATTATTTAAAGAGAAAAAGAGCAATGACGTGTTTTGATTAGATAGCTTTTCAATTTTCAACGCGTCGTAGGAGAACGGGAACACTAGCTAGAAGACTAAAAAAGGGTTCTTCGCTAATGTTTAATTTACATTATTTCTGTAGTTTTCTAAATTCTGTCCATTAGTATGTATCGCGTCTATTTAAAAATAATAAAATTGACCGGGTCAAAGTACTACATTATCATGCAAATCTGACAAGATATATATAGAAAGGGGAACTGATTCTCTATATGTTCAGCATTGGTTTGCTTGTTACCACAGTGTCTACTTTAACTAGCTCCCTCGATAATGAGAGAACACAGGAAAAATATAAATTATAAGAATCTAATATCATGCTTTCTAGTTTGAGTGACGTAAACTAATTTTAGCCTTCCTAAAATTTGAAAATATTCAGTGAAAAAACAATGGCTATATTTTTCGCGGGAGAAAATATACTGCATATTGTATATTTTGAAGCTTAAAGAGTAGGATTTACAGGAGTCTTGAATAACGAGTCAATATGTAGGGAAATCATTTTTGAGAAATATATAAAACATTTTAAAAAACATAAAATCAAAACGAAGGTTATATGTGAATTAATGGAAGAAGTATTGTACTGTCATATATTCATGTCTATGAGTGTATTTAAATTTTTTTTAATGTTATCAAAAAACTTATTGTTAATATATGAATTGAAGGTGTAATTTCAACAAATACTGCAAAATCTAGGTAACAAAAAATTATTTTAAATGCCATCAAGACAAATTTATCTCATCTCAACGCTTAAAAATCTGTATGAGATTACATATGCCTAACCGCATTCTGTCAATGCCGCAACTGGAATCATCCATTAAAAGCGCGAGACATTTTATTTACGTCATATATTCTGTAAATTGTTGTTGACGTTACAATGTTTTTTTTTGTCAGGAATCCATTTTCAAAAGTTATAAACATTGTGATGTTGACAACTAAAATTAATGGGCCGTTTTTGAATTATGGATTTGGAACATGCTGAATTATGATGTGTTTCATTTACATATTTCATTTGCTAAACCAGATAACTGCACAAATGGAACACTGTTTTAATAATGAGACGGATCATTAACAGTTTTAAAAAATCTGGATCATCATCATAAGTGTAGGAGGAGTCTTGCGATTCAGGAGTTTCAAAGTAAAAAAATTGGGATCTACGGAACTGGATAGAATGTAGCAATGAATGACGTTTATGAAGATCTATTTCGAAATTCATAGGGATTCTATTCAGCTTCAAAGTAAGTGCAATTTCTAGATCTACTCCATGTGACTATGTTCTTGTTACTTTTTTTTCATTTTTCAAAGTTTTCCATCATGCAATGCAACTAAACTTTTACATCTTGTAGATCCAGCCTTTTAAAATAATCATGAAACGACCCCGAGAACATCATGTACATTTTAAAAACATGCTTTCTCCCGTTCATCTTCAAATGAAGAGTACTTGAAAATAAACAACAGAGACTTGCCGTAGAGAAATTAAACTTTGATTTTACAAGAAAAGTAGACACTTTAGAGAAAAATACTGAAAAATCTGGAGGGTAACTTTTTTTAGATTACAAAAAAGTTTTTTTTTTATTCTAGGTCGTTTTGTTAATTCATACATTGCAAAAGTTCATTTCCATTTTAATGGGACAGACTATAGTGTAATATCTTTAATATTAAATGGATTTATTACACTTCTGCGCCATGGCTGATGTGATAAAATGTTTTAAATGTTCTACTTAAATGCTAATGGTAAACCCATCCTTAAACATCTTTATGCTTGTTATATTTCTACAATAGTCTGTATCTTGAGGTTTGAGCACAGAAGATGGCATATTTCCAGCAATTAATTGGAATACGATATTTACTATGTTAACGAATTTTTACTTTCTGCTTTAAAATTTAATTTTAACTTACCATTTCAAAATCGTACCATCTCATCAAAGTTCGTTTGCTAGAATAATATGCATACATCACGAGCGGATGTGCAAGATATGCGCAATACGTCAAACGGCTCAGCGGAATAATTGCACGCCATGACAATAACTTATTAACAGGGCCTGGAAATAGAAAAGATAGTCTTCCGATAGAAAATATACCAAATTTAGTTATAGTTGATCTGTATCAAAATCTAATTTTTTTGCAGCTGTCATTATGTCTAAACTTGAAAATTAATCTATAACAAGACGTGATAAATTTGATACCTCGATAAAGTCTCAATGAACCTGATAAAATTAACGCATTTAAAGAGCATTGATTATTTGAAAATGAAGAAATTATCAAACTACTAACCGTGCTATACAGGCGAATAACATAAGTAGTGATATTGAAAAAAAAGAAATAACAAATTATTTCAGTCTATTTATAGTAAATGTTGTTGGTTTGTTTGATTGATTTTGTTTTTCGTCACAACGACACAGATTTTCTGGTGGAGGAAGACCTCATGTGCCCTTTCATGCATTATTTTAGGCACGAACGGGTATATGAGTAGTACAACAGACGTTCCGTAAGCCAAATTGATATCATCCTTACATGAAAGAACCCCTGTCCTTATCGGTATTCAATCACACAACCGTTAGGGGCAAGTGTATTGAAGTACACAATATTACCTTCTCGGCCACGAAAGGCCATGAATATTATAAATTCAAGTGTTTTGTGCTGCAATTTAATATTTAAATTCCATTATCTAGAGAAATTTGAAATTAAAAATTCCCTTAAATTATAAATATGTTTCTATTATAGAGACTCATCTTTTATACCTCCATATCTACTGGCACACGCGAAAATAACCCAAGCAACACACATTCCCCATGTAGTTCTTGACGTGGCATTATAGAATGTCGACGTATCATCGCTGAGTATTTTGTACCATCTGGTGAGCACAAGCCGTATAAAACTAGCATAGCGGCTGTTGTAGCAACAATCCAGCCGACAACATTTAATATCTAAAACAATATGAGAAAAAAATCAATAGCGACAATTATATTAAAACAGAGAAAAACACAGTCCCTAAAGAAAGCCCATCATAGCAAATTTTACAATGTTGCAGGCTCGGTTTGGTTGAGTCTGTTCATGGACGGCACTGGAAAATGCAAGTTACAGTCCACGCCCACAGGCACCAACTCAAGCAGAATTCAATATCTTAACACAAAAATGGTGAAATTTATACTTAAGACCCATAATGGCGCAAAAATTTTTTTTTTCTTATTTCTCCAACGTTTTTTTTTGTGTCCTCTAATTTTTCATACCAATTATGAACCATACTTGGTTGTGTTACGAACATTAACAATTTGAAACTTTGGTCGTATTTTATTCAATCATACTATATTTCCCATATTTCTCGTCGCCAACTTGTATAACCAATGATATTAACGGTTGATTAACAATATAAATCCATCCAAGCGACTCGGGCTTTTGAATTTTTTAACCAGTTACTGAACGTGTCAAAAGTTTTTTCAACTAAATTAAATAATGTACATGTTGGAAATGGATAAACAACCGTGTTGTTCTTATGTTGATAAAATTATTGTTATAACAACAATGTTGTTTCTACGAGTATAAAAAATAAAGTTATAAATACAATAAGCAATTTTGTACCGATGCAATTTTAGACAAACGATGAAGTTTAATATGGACTAATCTAAACAATAATATAAAAAAACCCACAAACCTGCGACATTTTGACCTTGCACTTTGTAATATGTAGAAGATATCCGGTGAAGAAACCGACGACGTATGGTCCTATACGGGTCCAAGGTTTGAAATATAAATCTTCCATCGCCTAATTTCCACTGTTAAATACCAAATGCAAGAACATGTGATTACTATAAAGGTCCAAGGTTTGAAATATAAATCTGCCATCGCCTCATTTCCACTGTAAAACACAAAATGCAAGAACATAATTGATTACTTTCATGTAAGAAAACCATCTCAAATGTAAGGCAACAGTACATGCTTTGCAAAATAGGAATTATATTACGTCATACAACTTCCGTGCTCAAATGAGACGTGCATTGACGGTATCGATATTCCTCAGTGCGGTTTTGTTTCTCGTAGAGTGCAGTCGTATTTCTACAGTAGCTGACCACTCGGTGAGGGTCACTGTGTGTAAAAGTCAAATGTTACGAAATTTAAAAATGCCTAATCGTATACATTGTTTCCTATTGTTGTGTGCATCTTACACAATTTCTTATCTTTTTTGTATTTTGCATATTATTCACTCAGTGTGTCATGGATATACATCGGTCGCATAATACGTAATATGAACAAAACAGATCGAAACAACAACTACGCATAATTTCTAAGTACTATATAGTTATATAAAAAAGCTAAGTAATTATTGCTTATTATGTTATATCATGGCTTATTATGTTATACAATAATATGCTATAAGTATAACATTCAAACAACGAAAAGTGTTTCATTTTGTTAATGTGCACTCGCATATAGCCCATAAATAAATCTGCTGATATTTTATTTGAAAAAAGGTATACATTGTACCAATGTTCTAACGAATTTATCAAGCGGACTGTAAATACTTTGTGTGTGAATGATGGATAAGAAGTGGATATATCTTCTCTAGTTAAAATCAATTTCCTATCTTGACATTTTATACATTTATTTATAATAGCATTGCAGTAGTAAAATATATTCATGAGCAATGGGTACTGAAGGTTCAGGACTTGAATAAATACGAGTACAGATATTTTGTCTGAGTACTGGGCACAGAACTAGCGAATACTGGTAAAATGGTACTGGTACTAAAAATACTGGAGAATAAATACAAGTAAGAAACATACCAATAAAAGAAGATTTTGATATCAAAAAATAATTTTAACATCTCAAGATACCTACAGTTTTGTAAATTTAAGAAATAATGTAGGTTTCTAATTTAACCTACTAATATTTATTAATGAAAATAAAAAGCAGTGACCTATGTGTTACAGTTGTCTTAATTAATAGAATTATGGCTATAAATCAGACAAAATCTGGCTTTAAAAAATTGTATTACCGAAGGTTTGTGCTTACATTTCTTTCTAAAAATGTTTTTTTTTTTAGTAATTTATAGGAAAAATGATCAAAATGATTTCATAAATCATTTATTGAAATCAAATTAAATTCCATGAAGGTATGTCTAATATATTTTTGAGGAAAAATTTCTAAAGTTAAACTGCCATTTCAATTTATACAGTCTATCTTTTGTTTTGTCAATTACTTAAAAACAGCAATATTTGATAATTGCTAAATTATATATTTAAGAAGTAAATAAAATCACTTTTTTGGAGGTCGGATGCGAGGAATTATATCACGCGAGTGAAGCCCGAGTCATATTATGATGCTCATTCGAACGACAAACAGTGATTTTATCAAGCGATAAAATCACTGATTTGGATATAGTTTTTTCGTTTCTAACATGACCTCAACAAATAGATGCTGCCGCATCTGATATCAAACTAAATTGCGCCTGATTTCTTCATTCCCAGCATTAACTTATAAGTGGTAATTACGAATATATATATAATTAGATCAATAACTTAATTAATGACTTAGACATGCATGAAATATTTCTGTAATTTCAGTACACCAACATTTATTTACAAAGGTATCATTAACTATCTTTCTCATTAGCGATCAAGAGCGACGATGATTGGAAGTAGTTAATAAAAAAAATGTTTGGCAACACATTAACATAAGCTGATAGATACAGAGATATCTTTATATTTCTAGCTGGACATATTAGTTGATGTTGAATCAATTCATTTATGTAGAACAAATTAAAGCGGTAGTGAAAAGATCAAATTGGCGTGCAAAGAATTGATTAGGCGTTCGTTCTGTAAATATTGGGAGTTTAAATGATTGATAGGCAACATTTATCATTTTGGTGTCTGACAGGATATGATTCATTTTGTGAGATCATAGCGTTTACTGATATTCAAAGTAAGATACAAATATTTGTGATTTAAACTTTGAGAGTACGTTATTGGCAAAAACAAAAAAGGTGCAAATTTGTTTAGCGAAAACAGAGTCGTCAGTCGAAAACATGCAAAGTGCTTGAATAAAACGTCAATTTTCTAAGACAATACTGTTCAAACATAGCCAATAATTCCATTAGATTGTGTGTGTACACATATTTATGCTGATCAAAAGGAAGCAAATACAAAGTATAAAGTTTCGGTAATATAATTATCATATTTCTACTTCTGGAAGAGTAGAATGCTTGTTATGAATCATATAAAAAAATATATATAAAAAAACAAAACATAATATAATTTTAATTTTACTGAGACGAGAGAAATTCGAACAACTGTAATTGAAACCAAACTGTAACTGATATTGGAAATAGGGAATTTCTAAGCAACTTTTTATAATCTAACAGTGTCAATAAAAAAAGAGAAATCAATGCCCCCCTTTTTGCATATATGTGGCACTATACCGTTTACATAATGATATGTAAATATCCTTCACAAAAAGGTAGCCAAACAACTTAATTGAAAGGAACAAAGGAATATTCTACGATTGGCCATTTGGCGAGACACTCTGTGTATAAAAGCCATATGTTACAAAACAAAAAGATGCCAAATCGTGGACATTGTTTCCCATTGTGGTTTACATCTGATAATGTATATTTTGTATTCTTTTGTTTAATGCATATTATACACTTAGTGTGTAATGCTCCCTTAATAGTTGCATAATACGAATTATGAGCATCATCATATTTTAACTGCTTTATTCATCTTATGACACCATCGGCTTCTCTCATTTCCACGCTGTTATTACAGAACCATGATGTGAAACCTAGCAATTTGATATAAAAGAATGCCTGTCATTGTCTATATTTTGTCTCTATATGTTATGTAGTCTGCTAAAAATCATCATGTTTTGTCTATTTTACCTTATAATTAAAGATAACAGAGTACAAATATTATACCTTAAGTGATAAAAGTATAACAAAATAATGTAATATCATTTATGTATGTTAAATTGCTAAGGAGAAGTGCATATGTACTTGACACAATGGGATGAGCAAAGGAATAAAGTATTTTTATATGTTTTTTCGACTTTGTACTGTATCCAAATATTTTACCATTCTAATTTCCTTTTCAAATAATATCAGCAGTTTACAAAGACGAATTATGTTTGTTTTACATTTATATAACTTAGTCAAGAAGTAATGTCTTTACACGTGTATGTTCACATTTTAAACACTCGTAACTATTCTAATCACGTATAGTTTCATTTTTTGAATACAAGCAACCTAATGAATGGAATATTTCCTGTTGTAAAAATTTTAAAACGCGAATTAGTACTTATCTATACTTATTATTTAACCTTTATTGAAACAATATCATGTTATTTCATAAAAGGGGCATATGGCCAAAAACAGTGGTATGAAATAGAGTAATATTGAATTAAAATATGCAAACATCATACCCGTTAAAATACAAAGTTGAATTGTATAATACAAAATAACTTTATGTAACTGTTTTTTCCAATATTATAATAGTTAACAATTAGGCATGGTAAAAATGTTTATATTTGATCTTTCATTTATAATTGCTGACGGATTTTGGCATCATATCAACCGAGATTGATGAGCATCGTTATATCAGATAAGGCAAAAGATATGTTTGTAATAAATAATCATTATTTCAACGGTACTTATACAGATGGATTATTCAATTTGTTTCATATTATAAAATACTTCCTTTACACACCAATGAATGATTAATTTATGTACCTGTAAAACTGCATAACTTATCTATGCATATACTATTGAATTATTATCGGATAAATTGGCATCATAATGCAGATACCTGATATAACTTCATGTTTTCATTTTTATATTTTCTATCATTTTATTATAAACATGGGTTTTTTATGAAAGACATTTAACTTCAGCTCTGTTCATTTTTCCAACCACTTCGTAAAAAGATCTTTATATAACTTTAGGTTGCATACCATATAATATGAACCTAATCATCAAAAATTCCATCAAAATCAAATTAAATCTCAATTCGTGTATAGATACAAAGGTTTTATGAACATATTTAAATAAATGGCAGGCGCTGACATTTTTGTTTTAATCACAGTGGGCCGAAGAATTTCGACATTAAATTGCGCAATTTCCAATGACACCTTTCTAGTTTTCATTAAAGCAGGCTATTTGTTAAATTTCACTAGAGTTTGTGAGATTTTTACTAAATACATAAGTTGATAGCCTAGTCTCAAAGGAATTTGAAGCAGATTTTCTACATGTTCTAGCCAAATCCCAGAGGAGCCCCTCCATTTAAATAACCACATGACTAAACTACAACTGATATTATAACTGACTATAACTACAACTAGTTATTGCGCCAATATTAGCGTCAAAATAACGTGACGTGCATTTTATTCTTGCATGTCAGACAGGATTATCTACCGTTTACACCGGTGCTAGAAAACCCTGTCTTACACCTCCATGTAAGACAAGTCGCGTGCTTTAAATGACGTCATTGCTGCGCGCCTTTAATGAATGAATTTCGTTCTTAGGATGACGTCACTTAACCGTTATGAATGAAGTTGTAAGTTCATACGCTACTATAAGAAAAAAGTGCGTTATGAAAATATCAGGTTTCGTTATTTCTGTTCTGAAAATAATTGGTATGTAATATGCAAGAAAAAGAATCAAACACCGGCTGTCGGTACAGACGGGAATATCTAGCTCTCGGGTAACTGTTTAAGCGGAAACTCGGCAGAGCCTCGTTACTGCTGTAAAAAGTTACCCTCGAGCTAGATATTCCGGTCTGTACCGGCAGCCAGTGTAAGATTCTTATAATATGTTATTGTGTTGAAGTTGACATCCGATTATTAGTAATCAACCAACGTTATATTGAATATATAGCGCACTCTTTATTATTCTAACACTACCGGAATTTTTTCTATAATTTATAAACAAATAAGGCCCGAAGCGTGCATTATTCTACAACAATGCACTCGCCGTTCTTATTACCTCCCTGTGTATTTTCACATTTAGGGCGCTATTTTGTTTGAAAAATCTGATAAATAAAAACATTTGTTGTCGAATTTTGTTGTGAAAACTATCTAGAATGAAAGAAAATGGTCTAACTAAGAAAATGATTCGAACACCAATACCTTGAATTCAGTCGTGAAAATGTTTCTACACATGGTAGATTGAACGACAGTTTTTAAAATGGAGCAGCCTTTAAAGAACGTTTCTATTGGAAACTCTGAGGCGAAAACAAATTTACTACCAAACATAAAGTCCAGCTATATTTTTTCTTGACGTGTTAGAATGGAAATAGATATTAATTCTTCGTGCATTATTGTATAATAATCGGCCTTCGTAATTGTATTGTATTACAACGCATTTGAACACAAATCGTGCATTATTCTACAACAATACACTCAGAATTGATAACTATTTCCTAAATATTTAGTGTTTAAACAACACCATCATTTACCCCTTTATATCCCATATATAAATATCACAAGTCAGATAAAACAAAATAAAAAGGCGTGAAAATCTAGTGTAAGTTGATATGATATCTTTATTTCATTTAGATAAAGTCAGAAAATGAATCATTCTTAACCATTCATTAGTATTTGTTTACGTTGAAAACACGGTCATAGTAATTTAGTCATTGATTTTAATTTGTAGTTTAAAATTTAATGTAATCGTACTTATACTATGTATACTTTTTTATATTCACTGAATGTTAAATTTATGACCTGTGATTTCTTTTTTTTTTCTGTATTGTTTTCGTTTTCATTGTTCCTTGATCTTCCCCTTTTCAAAATTTTAAAAGATTCTAAGATTAAAATAATATTACAACATAGCAACCAGGTGGCACTGTTCAAGTCAAGTCTGTCTCTTCTTCTTATCTTATGGATGCATTTGTCGCATATGTACAGAGGTTTATGTTATTCCATCCATTCACAGCCCGCATAAACTAGCTCATGGTACAGTTGACTCGTAACACAAAAAAAACCGAATTTCATAAGCATTAGGTCTACTAAGAACTACACCAGTCTAAAAGATTTTGAAAGCACGGGCGTAGAAACCTACACAATGAAAACAATATGAAAATATGTTTTTCTTCTAATTTTAAACGATTATTGAACTTGAGTTCAAATACGTTCTTGTATCTGTTTTAATATAATCTCGACTTTTGAAATATGTTTTAAGGAACGTTATTCATGACATATTTGGTTTAACACTGATCTATAATAAAGGTCCATTATCCCTAAATTATCCCTAAAAAGAATAGTTATTTACTTTATTTGGAAAAACAGGACAAGCGTGTATTTAAAATAAAATAATTGTTAAAGAACATGTAACCATATTATGACGGTAAATTTGAAATCATTAGCACTTAAACAAAATAATATTTTGACCTCATACAAAAAACTGTTATTAATCCCCCCCCCCAAAAAAAAAGAACAAAAAAAAAACAACAACAAAAAAAAACAAACAAAACAAAAAACAAACAGATGAAAAAGATGGCTCAGGTAATTAAGCAATAAGTATCATAATGGAAACTGCTAGAACATTTGTAGAAAACATAAAAAATAAACGCTTTTAGAAAATAAAAAAGCATTTTTAAAGACTAATGGGCTTTAAGATAATAATAATAATAATAATAATAATAATAATAATAATAATAATAATAATAATAAAAATAATAATGATAATAATGATAATTATAAATTATTATTATAATTATTAATAATAATCATGGGTATACAAAATGTAACTAACATGTACATATCGAGCCTATAACTTGCATTATTGACTAAGTAAGGAGAAATGTTTTTCATTGTGCCTAAATTTGACCTTTCATTTCGAAATCATATCGGTTGAATTTAAAGCTCTGAGTCAGTGTTTAATCTTGTATATCACATGGTAGTATTAGAAGTATCTGATAACACTTTTTATAAATATAAACCCAATGTCACCGAGAGAACATTATAGTATTTGCTGGGACATTTAAATCTTGGGAGAAATTTTATGTTGTCGTTATAAAACAGTTTTTATATTATTTCGGTTAAATTTGGGCAAACATTTTTCACCATGTTTGCAATCAGGATTGCTTTCTTACTGTATTTAATTGTGCATTTAAGCACGTGCCTTAAGAGAACAGACGAAACTGTTGATTATTTCAAATTGATTCAGCACGCGCAAAGAACTAGTGAGGCGTCGAGGAAATATTCTCTAGAGGAGAACGCGCTACCAATTGAACATTTACAAGTGACGAACAGTTACGAAAAAGTGTTAGCACGTGCGGAAGAGATTCAGGCGTCCGGTTTTGATGACGTAAGCCCTTATGATGTTAGCAGTGTATGTTTAAACCATACAAAATTATTAATTGATGCATTGATACGACGGGAGCCTTGGGCATGGAGAAGTAAGTATTTTATGACTGCTTTAATATAGTTTTCTTTGCATGTAAAAGAAAATATAAAAAAAATATAGAAAAGAAACGGTCGCTAGTTAACTGTGTCAAAATCTCTATTTACATTTACACTCATTTTGGATAGTTGTATTACTAAAAATGAAAGATCTAGTTCTTCAACTCTACACATTTGTATAATCAGTAGGGTTTTGCGTGATTGAGAACGATCAGTATAAAAGTCGGTTATAAATCGAAGTTCGAATTATCAGGAGTGAATTGCTGAGTGTAACAAAAGATAACACGATAAGTCTGTGGTACACTCGCTGACCTGTCTTCGTATGGGTTTTGAATTACATAGATCAGATAACGATTTCAACCCTGTTAAAAGTTAACCGACTAAAAAATGGTTGAAAAAGGATCTATGATTTATGTTTTACATATTTGCTCAGCATACTTCAGATATATATCTAACATTATTTATATATAGCAACGCCATGAACGATATCAAAGTAAACATTACAAAGTAAAGATTAGAGTTGAAAATGTAGTGACACTGTTTATTACTGAAAGGGAGGTAATGTTCACAGGAGAAGCGTTATTTTCAGTTTATTTTTTTTAATACTTTTGTCTCCCTTTTAGGCACTTTGTCTATTATGAATGAGCCCCATGGATAACAACAGATACTCTAAAGTACTTTTTTTGTAATTTAAAGTCAATAATATATGTAATTAATTTACTTTGGCTAAACACGGATAATACAGCATATAAGCATATTTAATGTAAAAAATCAAGGGTATCAATAATTGTTGCTTTTCATTTCAGTCGTTTTACTAAACAAGCAAAATTTATAAATATTAAGCCCGAAACCACCAATATTTTATTCCAAGAATAGATAAATGCGTATTCTAAAATAATTCGCACATTCACAGTTTACATTTCATTGTTCACGACGCTGGGCATGCATTGAAACTTGCAATTATGATACAAATTATAAATTGTTTATATCACGACGGATTTTTGTACACTTTTATTTGAATAACGTAAAACAATGTGGCTGAGGGGTTTAAGTTTTGAGGCATCAGAATTGCAACCACCGTGTTTTCCTGTGTGATCGTAAGAGGCGACTATACGGGTTCTAATTACTGGAGTCTGTGCATCCCTTAGCTACAAAAGGTGAAGCGATTTCGATCCCTGATGTTTCTATCACCCGAAGTTAACCAAAAATCATCTCTCCTGTTTTAGCGACATATGACCAAAGTTGTGTTGGTGTGCCGTTAAACCAGAAACTTATGATTTGATTGGGACTTAGTGTATGACTGGTTTCCTTAGAACGATACAAACATGAATTCCTACGATGAAAAGTAAAAATCTTAAATGAATTATAAAAATGCATTGAATGAACAGCGGTTAGAAAACGTTTTCTTCACAATTGCCTGTTCAAATGTAAATACTTGTACTAATGACGATATTACTGTTTGTAGTGATTGATGCCATGGGGAAACCCCCTAGTGGTATCATGGACTTTCATATTCATTGGATCGGGGAATGGAGTGAATGCATTGACGTGCAGGCAATCGAGTACCAGAACCCTGCTAATAAAACGGGGCCAAGTCACCCTTTTACCGGCGAATATTGTTTGGCGTCTATACCCTTGGGAAATCAGGTAAATTGTCACACAAAGACTGTTAGGGTCATGCGCTGACTTTCCATTTTTACTGGTAGAGGAACACTTAAGGTGCATTTTCGCAAACACATTATTATTTCCGGCAATCGGGCATTTGAGAACCAAACACCGATATTCATTAAACTTGCTGGATAGCTTCCTCGCAAATAGTGATAATGATAATGATAATAAAAATAATAATAATAATAATAATATAATATAATAATAATTATTATTATTATTATTATTATTATTATTATTATAATAATAATAATAATAATAATAATAATGATAATAATAATAATAATAATAATAATAATAATAATAATAATAATAATAATAATAATAATAATAATAATAATAATAATAATAATAGCAGTAGTAGTAGAAGTAGTTATAATGAGATAATAATACTTATAATGTTGGAATATAAGTGATATTGTATTGACATTTTCTTCAAGCAAAGGCCTTATCTTGCAATAGTTACATATACAGACAACTTATTGCTTTATTTTTTGTACAGGGAGCACTTGGACAGGCCGCAGTTTTGGCCATTGGGATGTGTTTCCCGGACACGTGTAGTTCTTCTGATGCAACGGCTTTGGCAAAAACACGTATGCACGTTAAATTATTTTGTATAAGGCATGAATTGATTGACATATTGTTCAAAGAATCACTTCAACGACCGTTTGCCGTAACAACGTCGATATGACGTAAAACCAATTATCCCAAAAGATACTATATGCCATTAAACCTTGATTTACCTCATTCATAAAGTTTGATTAATCTTTTTTTCTTTACATCGCAATTAAGATTTTTGTTGACACTACCTATTCTTATCGATTTTCAGTGGTGAGCTTGATAGATGTGAATGCAACGTCACGTGTACAGGTCACGTGTCAAGAAAAGTCTCTGGAATATACTGGAAAAGCTATAGCAGTCATGTAAGAAGTGAATCTTTATATTATTTAAATATTGGTGTGAAAAAAAATGACGAAATGTAAAGCCCTGTTAACAATTTAAGTGAAATGCATAAATGACGTCAGATTATTTGGACTTTGTGCTGACTCTTCCTTGTATAAATTTGCTTGTCGTAGTTTCTATGATAAGTATATAAGTATTTTGAAAACTACTGTTGTGAATAAAGAATGAATAAAGACACGTTCTAGCATTTACTATGATTTTTTTCACATTTTTATTATTAATCTAAAAATGTTGAATTCACACATCTATAGCTAGCTGAAATGTTTATTCTTTTTCTCGAGAAAAGACCATTTTCCACTAATCAACTTTGTACACAACTGCCATTCGAAAACAATGGCTTATTATAAATGATTTCAAAAACATGTGAGACGTGTACAAAATCGCCATTTTTGCTTTGTCGTTTTATTATACCTAATTATTAAACTAAATAAAAATGCACAACAAGCAAAGTCATGTCATTGTAATAAAAATGTGTTGTTTGCCTTTCGGATTTTTTGTTAAATATACGGTAAGCATTAACGCATATAACTGTGTGATGCTGTTATATTTTTTCAGCGTTATATGTTCACTATTTGCGGCAGTTATCGTTCTTGCAACAGCCTACGACATCTTCCTTAATCATTATATGGCGAGCAGAGAGTCAGAATACAAACTAATAGTATAACATTTATATATTGCATTAATTCATTTTGAACATCTTACTCTTTATTGTATTCATAAGTCAGTTGTTTAAACAAAGCAGTTGTAATTTATATGTACACAGTTGGCTGCATCAAATTTGAGTCAACTTCTTTGCATTTATGACTCTCAGATATACGAAAAAGACAGAGTGTCTTTACTACGTGACTTCTCGTGATTTGGACATAAAACCAATAAACCAATACAAAAGATTATCAAGATATAGAGGATATTTGTTTGTTTGTGTGTAAGATGAAATTTTATTTCATCGAGTGGGCTTTAAAAACAGTATTCTCACGAGTGGCGTAGCCACGAGTGAGAATACTGTTTTTAAAGTTCACGGAGATGAAATAAAATTACATCTTACACAACAAACAGACAAATTTTTCTTTTTATTTTATGCTTTAAAAACAAGTTAAAACGAATTTCCATAATTTTAACGTTAATATTAAAATCTGTTTCCCCCATTGAGAGCCCCATTTAGAGGGAATTTCTCATTAAAAACAAGAAGTCTTGGGCTGAAAATAAGTCCGCCAATGAAGGTTAAATGAATGTGATATCTATTCATTTTTTAAAAAAATATGAATGATCGCTTGTTTTAATAATAAAAAACAAACAATTCTTGTAGGAGAAAAAGTCCAACCATCCATCCATATTTCTGTTACTTACTGCGAATTTATATTAGACCTGGCTTTGTAAATGTAAACGGCAGCCATTTTTTTAAAGTCGTGTACTTCATGGGAGGAAAATAATTGTGTAAGATACAGAAGGATATAATTTGGATTTGTTAGTCATACACCTTTTTAAAAGAAAGAAAACTTATTTGAGGATTGTAACAGACAAAAAAGAAGTGTTGACAGAAGTGAAAACATTCAGAAAAGGAGCTAGGAAAATGGAAAACTTGGAAGCTTGCTAAGGCATTGTAAGGAACGCTGGGTTAATTTACTTATTTTACGAGTGATAGCTGTCAATGCTTTCCAATTTTTCATAAAGCATACGGCAGTTATTGCTCGTAGGATACTTTAATATGCCCAAATGTCATCAAGAGCAGTTTTGCATGGGGAAGGAATGTATTTTTCAGACTGTAAAAAAAAAAAGAAACAAAAAAATTTAGAGACGAAATTTTGTGATTGGAATTTGAAGGAATAGAAGTAAGTTTTCTCTCTTTATTACTTTTGACATTTAAGTTATTTATCTATTTCATCTTTGCTATTTTTTTAACAGCCTGATATTGTCAGACTTGTCAGTAAAAATAAAATTGAGGTACCACATGGGGAAAATCTTAAAAAAGTAGTTTCGTCATTGAAAAAAATGAAATTATATTTTGATAATTTTCACTGTGAAATTATCAAATATAATTTTCACGGATAAATCAGTAATCCACTGAAAAGCATAAAATAAAGTATTTTCCGCCATGACTTTTTAATATATTATTGACATTTATGGGATAAAATGTCGAGTTTGCTTATTCTAGTTATTTGTTATACTAGAGTATTCAGTCTGGATTTTTATAATAAACGTTGAGAAATATGACGTCAAATTATGACGATTTTCAAGATCTCGTTAATAATAAAGAAATTGCTAATTCTTACACTATAAGTATACCAATACTGAATGTTCGAGTACAGATATTGAATTTGCCAGAAGACTACCCAGCTGGCATACTTAAGATAGGTCGATGGTTAAACTCAGGTGATTGTATATTATAAAGGTACATATATGTAAGCTTGTAACATATTAAATATTCATGTACTGACCAAGGAAATCATATATTGTAGAATAATGGGACCGACTACGGTGCCTTTAATGACGTCACAAATGAACGCGATGGAAACAGATACGTCATAGATACGTCCGAATCAACACCGCTATACGCTGACAAAGGTAACCAAGATTCCAGAAACGATGAAATATCCTATGCCGGGCAAAACACGTTATTGAAAGCCGGATCAAAGGCAGTAAAAAATGAGCTAACAGGTAAGGAAAATAGATAAATAAATGAAAAAATAATACAAGTAGAATTTAGGAAATTAATGCATTCTAGATCTTAACTGTTTGGAAATTTTAGGTAAATGGCGACAATACTGTGTCGGTTATTTCAAAATTTTTAACTCTGGTTACTTCCCCTGAATTTCCTATTCATAAGATGTACGTATTAACGCGTTAGCCATTATATGCTGACAATTATCGGACGAGTTCGAACAACATCTTAATCCTATTATAAACTTTAATCCTAATATTAAACTGACTTTTCAGAACATGTTAATCTTTATCAAATGTAAAACAAAAGGAACACGTTTTCAGTCCTTTGAAACTAAAGCAGCTTTAAACAGATCAAGAACTGTGCATTGTACCGATATAGTAGTTCTGAAGAAAAAAAAAAAACAAGAAAAATTCAAGTTGAGATACATACTACTCCCTGCCACCTTTTTTTTTAGAAATATTCAGTAAAGAAGAATTCAGTAAAGAATTAATTTCTTAATTGCTTTATTTCCAGGAAAAATGGCCAACCTGTTATTATCATTCTCTGTTTACTCAAATGCGCCGAAAATATTTAGCACAAACCAACCATCTGGAACATTGACAAGCGTAAATGGTATACGGTTTCTGAGCATGACATGGGTCATATTAGGACATACGTATGCCTTTGGATTTACTTTAACCGGTACGTCTTGAGTCATATATTTATTAACTAATACTATAATATGAAAATGTCGTTTAAAGATAATGGCTTACAGGGTTGTCTTTTAGGAATGTGGCATTGAAATTGCAGCCACTATTTATCCCCGTAACAGCGGACTTATGGGTTCGAATTACTGGAGTCGATACTTTGCTTATGCATTTCAAATTTGTGTTGATAGACTCTGAATTAATGCGTAAATGATGTAATGACCAAGTAAATTACACAAATTCACCATTGCATCGGTTATTGTATGAAAATAAACCACTCTAAACTAATGGTTGATAATTTAGATAACATCTTATTGTTTTTGAAGTTGCTAAATACTGATAAAATGTATTATTTCGCAGAACGCGCATGCGCGAAAAACTACTTCCGTTTCTATAGAAATATCATATTGTAAATACTATAAAAGGTCTGATGTTTAAATGATTTGACTTAATCCCCCCAAAGGATTTTTGTGTTGACAGCTCATACACTTTATTATATGAAATGAAATGTAAAAATGAAAACAATTACTGAAAAGATGATGTTTTACAAGAGTATATTATATTGGACTTCACTTCACCGGGCTCTAGAAGCGGCAATAACTAATACCTAAACCAGAAACTCTTGGCCACTCGTAATGTCCATTAGGGCTGACCCATTCAGACAATTTTGCAGCCTTTAACCTATCAAAAAATGGTTCAATCTTATAAAATACAAAATTAAACAAATTCAGCACATATAATTGTAAAATATTGAAACTTTTGAAAAATGAAGCTTAATTATTTAGTTGCATTAATGACACCGTTCATTTGAATAAATCATTATATCTCTGATCTACCAATTTCAGACAATGCTGCCACATTCTACCCCGAAATGATTAAGAGATTCACATTCCAGGCCATTTCTAATGCTACCGTTTCTGTTGACACGTTCTTCGTTCTCAGGTAAAACCCTTTACCTCTTTGAGAGTAAAACACAAAGAAAGAATAAGGAAACTGAAGAAAACTGTTGATTATAATTGTCTACAACAAATAATCACACTATTTGAACACCGTTCAGAATACAGCACGTTTTGTAACGTCGCTTTTCAATGGATAATCGTCACGAATATATAATGTATCTATAATACGTCACGGTTGTAACGTCGTTTTTAATTGGATAATCGTGACGTTTATATAGATTCATATACACGATTGCTGACTATTTATAAAAAAAAATCTCACTGTTTTCTCTAAATAAGAAAGTTTGTGTAATTATAAATTTGAAATAAATATTCCTGACATGATATATTCCTCGTCTAGCGGCTTGGGTTATATATGTTGAATCACCATTAGGATATGCTGCATGCCTATTTTTTAACTTTGTCTTTTGACGTCTTATCTATGGTATGCAGGCTTCATAACCTCTTATTCCCTTTCAAAATTTCATTTTGTTTAGTTTCACCCATTGTGTTCTTGTTTAGAGCACGCGCCTTCTATTACTTGGGGACCATACGCCGCTTTTCATGGAATGACAAGGAAGTGTCTCATTGAAGGTTCCATGATAACCGCTTTATTTACACATTATGTTTCTTAATTCAACATTTTACAATTCCATGTTTAAATGTTGAATTCCGCTTAAGCCGATGACAGGGGGCGTGGACGGTAGTTTGCTATTGACAATACCGTCCATGAACAGGCTCTATCAAACCGAGCCTGCAAAATTTTGAATTTTGCCGTTTTGGGCTCTCTTTAGGGATTTTTATTTTCTCTATTTTACATATGCTTCAAACCATTTATAATATATATCAGTTAAAATGAAGCATTTTTTGCTTGCAGTATTATATATTCGTTATAAATATTCCCGACAGGTTATATTGCCAAATATATACAGTTGTTTGCAATATTACCCTCGCATAGCGGCTCAACAACCGTTTTTAAGGGGCCATAATACCTGTCAACAGCTTTGTAACTTATAATATATAAGGCTGCTGTTGAAAATATTAACAACTAATTTATTAAGATTATTAAGACAGGTTTGACAGGTTATATGGCCTTATATAAACGATTGTTTGCCTATATAACCCAAAGGAACCAAATAAAAACAGTAGCCTTCGCAATGATCACTTTTTAACCAATTAAACACACTATAATATTCTGACTAATTGAACGTTTTTAATACTAGGCAGACTAATTTGTTGTTTTTGCTGTTGTTGATGTTGTTTGTTTTGTCGTTGTTGTTTTCAGTGGATTGTTGGTGTCGTATCTTTCTCTTCGTGAGATGGAAAAGAGGGGTGGCGCCCGTAAATTTAAGTGGGGAATGTTTTACTTTCATAGATTCTGGAGGTAAATATCATAATAAAAGTGAATGGTGTCTTATAATTATGTAAATGAAGTCATATGTTTTTGTGTGTCAGAATTATGGCATGAATATAAATGAACATCATCTTAAAAAAAACTCTACTTATTATTTAATTTAGTTTTATTTCTTACGACAGATATATTTGTATCTAGAACCTTGTATGATAGATTTTCCTAAAAAAATGTTTCCATGGCACAATGACCTTTTAGGCTTATTTGCATTTAAATTTTTCATAACATCGTTTCTGATGATGCAATTTTTGGACGTTTTTATCATATGTACATTATTAAGTGTTAAACAGTTTATGTTTTTTTCTCTAAGATTGACACCACCGTATATGTTGCTACTAATTTGCTTATTTTCCAACCCTTTAAATTTTGGGGAAAATGGCCCCGGGGGCGGCCCAAAAAAAATTTTGGGGGTTGTTTGTAGCCCCAAATCAAAGGATCCCTGGGGGAAATTTAATTTTTTGTTTTATAAACCCAACTTAGTCAGATCTAAAAAATGGTATATATAATCGATCCCAATTAATATGAAATAAAAAAAATTTAAATTAAAAAAACCAAAATGAGTGAAAAAATTTACAAAAAAAACTTCAAACTTTATTGATTTAATAAAAATAGATAAAAAAAATAAGTTAAATGATAATTTTAAAAAAACTTAATTCCCGTATTTTAAAAACTTTTTTTATTAAAGTCAACACCTTTGGTTTACTTTTTACAATAAAGCGTTTTTTCCCCAAAGAAAACCTTTCGGGAAAATTGGGACTTTGTTTCCAAAGACAATTGAGAGAAAACTTTTTTAAAGCAACTTTTAAATCTTATGAAAATATCATAAAGAAAATTGTGCTGTAAAAAATAAATACCAAATAAAAATTTTAATTTAAATTTGTCTAAAGTAATTAATAACCCAAATTTAAAATCCCCCGGGTTATCTTTTTAATATAAAATTTAACTTAAATTTACAATTTTTTCTTTTGGGAAAAGTTTTATGGGAGGGGAGCTTTTTTCCCCGGGGCTAATGACATGCAGTTCTATGTTTTTCATTTCCTTTTAAATTTGCGGGTTTCCCTTGTACAAAGAAAAGTTTTTCCCCTCTATTTAAAACCGATCGTTTGGGGAACGCCCAATTTAACAAGGCTTTAAAAACCACCTTTTTTAAAAAAGGGTTTTCAAATTTAAATTTTTAACTAGGCTAAATTTCCTTTCATTAAACCCTTTTCCCTAAAAACCTCCCATTTAACCATCCCCAAATTCCCACGTTTTTAAAACCAGGCGGGAAATTCCCTTTTAACCAATTTTAAAATCTTTTTTAACCCCGGGTCAAATTTCCTTTTTAAACCAGATTTTTACGTCCTTTTAACCACTCAATAAAGTTTAAATTTGGGTTTTTTTAAAACCCATCTTTAAACGTTTTTTACCAATCAATTTTAAATTTAAATTAATACAGCCCAAATTTTCCCCTTCATTAAACCCAGACCCTTTTCCTTTTAAACCATAAAGGTTTTTTTCTTTTAAACCCAATTAAAACCTCGATTTAACCGGGTTTTCTTTGGGGCCTTTCACCGGGCTCAATCTTTTTCTTCCCAAAAAAACTTAATCGTTCTTTAAAACCGGGAACGCATGCCCCCTAAAAGCCCAAGCTGAAACTTTCTTTTCCCAAGTTTAAACCTTCCTTTTAACAAAGCTTTTTCCCTCCTTTTTAAACCGGGTACAAATCCCAATTTAACCGGGTTTTAATTAAGAGAAACCCTTGGGTTTTTTGAAAAACTTTTTTTGTTAAATGCATTTTTAAATTTTAAAAAGGGGTTTAAACAAAAGGGGGAAACCGGGCTCCCTTATCTTTAATGACCCTTTTTTAAAATTTAACTTTTCATTTAAAAACTTAATTAAAACGGGTTTTTTGGAAAAACTGTATGATTTTTGTTTTTTTTAATTTTCAGTTCACCCCTGGGGGGAAACCCGTTTAAATGCCTCTGCTGATTCTGGTTAATTTCTTCACCCGCGGAAAGTTATTTCAAAAAACAAAAACCATTTGATTTTGAAAATTTAACTGGGGGCCCAAAGTACGAAATTTTGTTGGAAAAATTTTTAAAAAACGGGAATATTTTGTTTTTTGTAGGTAAACGTTAGTAGTTTTTTAGGGTTTTTTCCCATTTTTTGGTTATAAAAATTTAATGAATTTAGAAAGTTTTTTCAGTTGCCTTCAGGAACGTAAGCAATCGTACTCAGTAATACAATACAATTATATAAATACTTACTTATCTAGTGACAAATAGAGATAAAAATAAATGTATAATTCCAATCATGCAAAGCATGTATTTTTGTCTTAAATGTGTGATGTTTTTCTTACATAAAAGAAATCAATCATGTTCTTGCATTTTGTGTTTTACAGTGGAAATGAGATGATGGAAATTTATATTTCAAACCTTGGACCCGTATAGTAATCTCATGTTCTTGCATTTTGTATTTTACAGTGGAAATGAAATGATGGAAGATTTGTATTTCAAACCTTGGACCCGTATAGGACCATACGTCGTCGGGTTCTTCACCGGATATCTTCTACATATTACAAAGTGCAAGGTTAAAATGCCGCAGGTTAGTGGTTTCTTTTATATTCTTGTTTAGATTAGTCCATATTCAACTTCATAGTTTGTATAAAATTCATCTGTACAAAATTACTTCTTGTATTTATAACTTTATTTTTATGCACGTAGAAACAACATTGTTGTAATCAAAATATTCTTTTATCAACATAAGAACAACATGGTCGTCAATCCATTTTCAACATGTATATTATTTACTCTGGTTTAACACACTTTTTAAACGTTCAGTAACTGGCTGAGAATTTCAATAGCCCGAGTCGTTTGGAAGGATTTATATTGTTAATTTAAAATTTATATTGTAAAACAACCGTTTATATCATTGGTTATACAAGTTGCTGACGGGATATTCTGGAAAAATAGCCTGATTGAATAAAATACAACCCAAGATTCAAATTGTAAATGTTCGTAACACAACCCAGTATGGTTCAGGTAATTGGCCAATGAGTAACTTTATGAATGAAATAACAGGACACAAACAATAAAACATTTCTGGGACATTATGGGTCTTAAATATAATTGTCTCTATTAATATTTTTCTCACATTGTTATAGATATTAAATGTTGTCGGCTGGATTATGGCAACAACAGCTGCTATGCTAGTTTTATACGGCTTGTACTCACCAGATGGTACGAAAATTCTCAGCGAGGATACGTCGGCATTCTATAATGCCACGTCAAGAACTGCATGGGGAATGTGTGTTGCTTGGGTTGTTTTCGCGTGTGCCAGTGGATATGGAGGTATGCATGACGAATCTTTATGTTAGAAACATATAAATAAATTTAGGGAATGTTTACAACGTTCTTCTATTTAAGAAATCAAGATAATGGAAAATAAATTTAAATAAATTGCAACACAAATCACATACATTTACAACATTCGTGGCCATCCGTGGCGAGTGGATAAGGCCGTTGACTTCAATCCACTTGCTTCTCACGGCTGTGGGTTCGAATACCGACAAGGACAGGGGTTCTTTCACGTGTTGATGCTATCAATTTGGCTAACGGAACGTCGGTGGTTGTACTCAGGTACCCGTTCGTTCCTGAGATTTTCCTCCACAAGTATATATGTGTCGGTGTGACGAAAAACCAAATCAATCAAACAAACAAACAACATTAACTATAAATAGGCTGAAATATTTTTTTTTTTCAATATCACTACTTGTATGATTCGCCTGTATAGCACGGTTAGTGGTTTGGTAATTTGTTCATTTTGAAATAATCAAAGGTCTTTAAATGTGCATTGAGACTTTACCGATTGGGAGCAAATTATATCACGTCTCGTTATAGAACAATGTTTCAAAATTTAGCAATAATGACAGCTGCTATAAAATTAGAGTCTGATATTTTTCTACTTTAAATATCTTTGGATGTATTTTCTATTGAAATATTATCTTGTTTCTTTCCAGGCCCTGTTAATAAGTTATTGTCATGGCGTGCAATTATTCCTCTCAGCCGCCTGACGTATTGTGCATATCTAGTACATCCGCTCGTGATGTATGCATATTATTCCAGCAAAAGAACCTTGATGAGATGGTACGATTTTGAAATGGTTAGTCCAAAATACAAATTCTTTATTATAGAAATTATCGTATACCTTGATTGTTGGATGCAACTACCATTTTCCTAAAGATACATACTATATTATACTTTGATAGAAAAATAACAAGCATAAATATTTTCAAAGATAGTTGTATAGTTAGTATTGCAGTAGATAATAATACACTTTATCACACAAGCAACGTGATAAAACAATATTACATAAAAGTAATAACACTTTTACGTGACTTTCATATGCGATATATACAGACATAGCTATAGGCGTGTCAACTAACAATTAAACTGTTTGTATTTTAAATATGTGATTAATAGAATATAATACTTATGTAGATCATAAACTAAATTAATTGAACTCGTTTAATAAAACAACACGATGCTCGCCAAAGGCTCGCATAACATTTTATTTAACTTTCAATGAATTTAGTATAAAATCTCGACTTATATCAACAATGGAACCTTTTATTATACGTTTGACGTAAAACTTGGCATTAAGAAATGTGAATTCTCTTTTTAGATATACATTTTCCTGGGCCACTTATGTGTATCGTATGCTGCAGCGTTTGTTATTTCTCTGGCGTTTGAATCTCCAATGATGGGACTAGAGAAAGTGTTGTTGGGAAGAAAGAAAAATAGTTGATCACCATGGCGACATAGATAAACAAATAAAAAGTGCAATATGAGTGAACTGTTTAATTCATTCACTTATATAACGCTTCGTAACCAGACTATATCTGATTTTTTAAAGATATTTTTCCTTATATTTTATGTGTTCCTTTTTGAACGTGTCTCTTGTTGTTTACATGTCTTTTGAAGAAATTTTATGAATTTGTGACTTTGAGTTTACATCGTAAACATGGAATAATGTCATGCTTTAAAACAACAATTTGTGTCATAATTCAATGTTTATGGTCTGGTCCAGAGCTCAACATTTTATTGTATAAAATATCAACTCTTTTCGAGCTGTAACCGAAAGTGGTTGGGTGAGGGAGGAATTTAAGTCAAAAGTAGTTTTGTTATTGATTACATGCGCATTTTAGGACAGGTAAATACTGGTTGAAATAATTATTAGAAACATGTTCAATTGAAATAAAACATTTTCATGGAAAGCGTTGAAATTCAACAGGTAATTACTTTGTAAATTTCGATTTTTTCATGTCTGTGCTGGCGAATGCTGCTTCTTTATAAAAAAAAGCTGATAAGCAGTTTTCTGAGACTAGTTAATGGAATGGTGGTTTCCTATTCAAACTTTCATTTTTGATTTCTTTGATAAGCCATTCAGTTGCGTGTATTGAAAGACAAATTTACAGACCTATGCCATACGTGCATTTAGTTATGATTATGTTTTGCCATAATTTAATAGTTTTGCATTCTTTCACTGATATAACTTCTATAGCCCCAAAAACGTTATGTCAACCAACAATCAATAAATAAATGCCATACATTTCACGGCGTGCAGGGATATTCCAAACATGTTATTTGAAATAAATTTTGTTATTAATATATATGGTATGCAGGCTTCATAACCTCTGATTCCCTTTCAAAATTTCATTTTGTTTAGTTCCACCTATTGTTTTCTCGTTTAGAGCACACGCTTTCTATTTTTTGGGGACTATACGCCGCTTTTCATGGAATGACAAGGAAGTTTCACATTGAAGGTTCCATGAGAATCACCGTATAAACACATCTGCGGATGTTTATAATTAAACATTTTACAATTCCATGTTTAAATGTCGAATTCTGCTTAAGCCGATGACAAGGGGCGTGGACGATAGTTTGCTATTGACAATACCGTCCATGAACAGGCTCTATCAAACCGAGCTTGCAAAATTTTTAATTTTGCCGTTTTGGGCTCTCCTTAGGGATTTTTATTTCCTCTATTTCACATATGCAACACACCGTTTTTAATATCAGTTAAAATGTAGCCTTTGTTTACTTGAAGTATTATATATTCGTTATAAATATTCCCGACAGGTTATATGACCGTATATAAACAGTTGTTTGCAATATTACCCTAACAACAGTTTCTTAAGGGGCCATATAACCTGTCAGCATCTTTATAACTTATAATATATAAGGCTGCTGTTAAAAATCTTTATAACTAATTTATAAAGATTATAAAGACAGGTTTGAAAGGTTATATTGCTTTATATAAACGATTGTTTGCCTATATAACCCAAGTTGCTTTGCAATAAGGGACCGAATAAAAACAGTAGCCTTCGCAATGATCACATTTCAGCCAATCAAACACACTATAATATTCTGACTCATTCAACGTACTCATATTAAAACTAGGCAGACTAATTTGTTGTTGTTTTTGTTGTTGTTTATTTTGTTGTTGTTGTTGTTTTCAGTGGATTGTTGGTTTCATACCTTTCTCTTCGTGAAATGGAAAAGAGAGGTGGCGCCCGTAAATTTAAGTGGGGAATGTTTTACTTTCATAGATTTTGGAGGTAAATATCGTAATAAAAGTGAATGTTGTCTTAACATTATGTAAATGAAGTCATATGTTTTTGTGTGTGTCGTAATTATGGCATGAATATAAATGAACATCATCTTGAAAAAACTCTACTTATTATTAGTTTTAATTCTTACGACAGATATATTTGTATCTAGAACCTTCAAGTTGTATGACAGATAAATCTAAACAAAATGTTTCTATGGCATAATGATCTTTTGGGCTTATTTACATTTAAACTTGTATAACATCGTTTCTGGTGATGCAATTTTTGAACGTTTTTATCATATGATGTTGTGTTTCATACAGTTTCATACATTATTAAGTGTTAAACAGTTTGTGTTCTTTTCTCTTAGATTGACACCACCGTACATGTTGCTACTAATGTTATACGTTCCAACCTTTAAATACTGGGGCAATGGACCAGGCTGGCCACAAAATGGGGTTGATGTAGACGAGTGCAAGGATACCTGGTGGACTAATTTATTATATATCAACAACTTAGTTAGAACTGATAAAATGGTATATATAACCCGATTTTTATTTATATATGACAACTTAATGAAGTAAATGTTAAAAAAAACTTAGATAGGTAAACAAGATAAAAAACGTTCAAAGCGTTATGAGTTATATAACAAGAAGAAAAACAATCGAAACTTATAATGTTACAAAAACTTAATTGCGTAGTTTTTTTTCTATTATAAGTCAACACTATAGCACTTATCTGTACCCACGGTAAATATTCCGTATACATGTATATGCATGTTTACCGATATCGGGTAAATAGCCTTGGTTACCAAAGATCAGTTGAGAGAATGCTTAGTTAAGTAACATTAAAACATAATGAGATATCTTGAAGAATGTTGTCGTATAAATGAATACAAATGAATATTAACTTTATTATCTAAGTAATTAATAACCGAACTAACAGAAACCGTTATTTATCAATATGAAATTACATAACTACAATATTTCTGTTTGACAGTGTATGGGATGGAGCTGGTACCTGGCTAATGACATGCAGTTTTATGTTCTGAGCCCTTTAATGCTGGTTCCCTTGTATTAGTAAGTGTTGCACTCTACTTACCTTTCGTTTCTACGCGCCCAATTATCAAGCCTTGAACGGCCATTTAACAAAGCCCATACATAAATTTAACAGGCTGAAAAATCCATTTGAACAAGTCGGAACTCCTGTTTAACCAGGCTCAAATTTCCATTTCACCAGACCTAACGTCCATTGAACCTGTCTCAATCGTTCATTCAATCAAAATCAATCGTTTATTCAACCAGTTTCAAACGTCCTTTTACCTGTCTCAGTTGTTCGTTCAAACATACTTAATCGTTCATAAAAACAGACACAATCGTTTCATCCATACACACTCAATCGCTCATTCAACAAGACTCAGACTTCCTCTTAACAAAGAATAGACGTCCATTTAACCAAACTTAAATTCGATTTAACCAGGCTCAAGTGTCCTTTTGACCAACGTTCTTATCATTCACTTCAAAAAAACTTAATCGTTCACTCAGACTCAAAAGTTCATTCTTGAACCAGACACAAAGACCATGTAACAAGCTAGATATTTTCTTTTAACTCGCTTAAACATCAATTTAACAAAGCTCTAAGGCCATCTCCCAGGTTCAATTCCCAATTTTTTACAGGCTCAAGTATTCGAAGCTTGTCGAAAAATTTGAAAACTTTTTATGTCAACAACATTTTTAATTTTTATACAATGTATACAAAGGGTTAAAAACTATCTATCTTTATGACCCTGTAAAATAAAACATTCAATTAGATCTTACTTCTACAGTTACGGTAAATCTTATGTTGCTGTTGTTGTGTTTTCAGTTCACCCCTCTGGGGCACCGTCTCATGCCTCTGCCTGATACTGGTAAACTTCATCAGCGCTGGAGTTATTTCTAAACAGAACCATTTGAGTGCAAACTTACTGGCGGCAAAGTACGTATAGGTGACAAATAATCAAAACTGAATATATGTTTATGTAGGAAAACGTTCAGTAGTGTTTTATTATTTTATAAATTATTGGTACTATACATTATTTAATGACATTTAGGAAGTTTTACAGTTTCCTTCATAGGTTTTCGGCGCGTTGATTAGTCACTACCACCGGGCCAACTCCCCCCTCCCACATTCTACAACTATCCTACCTCTCAAAACCATGTAAACCGCAGTATTTTTCATTTAAAACATGTTTTAATATTTGGTATATGCTTTTAATTCAATTACCTTCATCTCACACAAAAAAATATATATATACATGTATAATATATTTAGTAAAGGTATGCAACTGGCCGCTCATTTTTCAGCACTCATCTTAGTATGAGCTCCATAACTCCAACATTTTTTCCCTTATTTTTAATATCTTGGTACCAAATGGTAGGGAATTGATTACTCTTAAAGGACTTTAAGCTGTCATTACAATCATTTCAAGTTTAAGAAGATATGTTATCTCGAAGTCAACGCAAGTGTAACTTGACATAAGTTACTTAACATAAATACCTGACCGCTCGGTTTTTGTCAAAATTACCCGACTAAACGGCAGTTTATTCGAAATGAATGAATATTTTTTTGTATTGCCCATATAAATATGATCAAATTATATTAATATTTGTAATAACTGTTAAATCAAAACGTCATATAAAAATATAACAAACGATATTCCGATATTTCAAATTCCAAATCTAAATGCAAGTAATTGTTCTGAAGAGTGCTCTCCTCTTCTTTAATTTTGTATGGAGTATTGGTCCAAGGTTTTCACACAACCAATGAAAATACTCTATACCAATACATCCGTTTAGACATGTGTACTTTCATTTTGGATGGAGGATTTAACAAATCATTAAAATGGTTCGCTATAGTTTTGAACTTGAACTTTTAAACTTGAAAATGATTGTAAGGACAGCTTAAATTCCTTTAGTAATCAAGTCCCTACCATTTTGTACCAAGATATTGAAAATTGGTGAAAAATGTTGGAGTTATGGAGTTCAGTTCATATTAAGTTGAGTGCTGAAAAATGAGCGGCGAGTTTCATACCTTTACTAAATATATTATATATCATTTTTTTTTTATTTTTATGTAGGAGATGAAGGTAATTGAATTAAAAGCATATACCAAATATTAAAACATGTTTAAAATGAAAAATACTGCAGTTTACATGGTTTTGAGAGGTATGAGGGTTGTAGAATGGGTGAGGGGGAGGGGAGTTGGCCCGGTGGTAGTGACCAATCAACGCGCCGAACACCTGTGGTTTCCTTCAGGAACGTCAGCGATCGTACTCAGAAATACAATAATGTAAATACTTACTTATCTATTGACATATATAGATATAAATACATGTAAAATTCCCCTATTGCAAAGCATGTATTAGTGCCTTACATTTGTGATGCTTTTCTTACTTGGTAATCAATATTATTATTTCCTTGCATTTTGCGTTATACAGTGGAAATGAGGCGATGGCAGATTTATATATCAAACCTTGGACTCGTATAGGACCTTACGTCGTAGGATTCTTTACTGGATATCTTCTACATATTACAAAGTGCAAGGTCAAAATGTCACAGGTTTGTGGTTTCTTTTATATTCTTGTTTAGATACGTTCATATTAAATTTCATAGTCTAAAATTCATCCTACAAAATTGCTTATTGTATTAATAACTTTATTGTTATGCACGTAGAAACATCATTGTTGAAAAAACTTTTGACACGTTCAGTTACTGGTTGGAAATTGCAACATTGTACAGTTGTCTAGAATTGCCTTTCTTTAGGGATTTTGTTTTTCTCTGTTTTAATATAATTGTGGCTATTGATGTTTTTTTTTCTTCTCATTTTGTTTAAGATATTAAATGTTGTCGGCTGGATTGTGGCAACAACAACTGCTATGCTAGTTTTATACGGCTTATACTCACCAGATGGTTCAAAAATTCTCAGCGATGATACGTCGGCATTCTATAATGCCACGTCAAGAACTGCATGGGGAATGTGTGTTGCTTGGGTTGTTTTCGCGTGTGCCAGTGGATATGGAGGTATGCATGACGAATATTTATGTTAAAAACATATTAATAAATTTAGGGCATGTTTACAACGTTCTTCTCTTATAGAAATCCAGATAATGGAAAATTAATTTAAATAAATTGCAACACAAATCACATACATTTACAACATTCGTAGCCATCCGTGGCGAGTGGATAAGACCGTTGACTTCAATCCGCTTGTTTCTCACGACTGTGGGTTCGAATACCGACAGGAACAGGGGTTCTTTCACGTGTTGATGCTATCAATTTGGCTAACGGAACGTCGATGGTTGTACTCAGGTACCCGTTCGTTCCTGAAATAATGCACGAAAGGGCACCTGAGATTTTCCTCCACAAGTATATATGTGTCGGTGTGACGAAAAACCAAATCAATCAAACAAACAAACAACATTAACTATAAATAGGCTGAAATATTCTGTTTTTTTTTTTCAATATCACTACTTGTGTGATTCGCATGTATAGCACGGTTAGTAGTTTGGTAATTTGTTCATTTTGAAATAATCAAAGGTCTTTAAATGTGTTAATTTTTTCATGTGCATTGAGACTTACCGATTTGGAGCAAATTATATCACGTCTCGTTATAGAACAATGTTTCAAAATTCAGCAATAATGACAGCTGCTATAAAATTAGAGTCTGATATTTTTCTACTTTGAATATCTTTGGATGTATTTTCTATTGAAATCTTCTCTTTTTTCTTTCCAGGCCCTGTTAATAAGCTATTGTCATGGCGTGCAATTATTCCTCTGAGCCGCCTGACGTATTGTGCATATCTAGTACATCCGCTCGTGATGTATACATATTATTCTAGCAAAAGAACCTTGATGAGATGGTACGATTTTGAAATGGTTAGTCCAAAATAATAATAATCTTTATTATAGAAATTATCGTATACCTTGATTGTTGGATGCAACTCCCATTTTCCAAAAAATACATGCTTTATCAAACTTTGATAGAAATATAACAAGCATAAATATTTTCAAAGATAGTTGTACATTTAGTATTGCAGTAGATTTTTAATACACTTTATAACACAAGCAACGTGATAAACCCATTTAATATAAACAATATTACATAAATTTAATAACACTTTACGTGACTTTTATATGCGATATATGCAGACATAGCTATAGGTGCGTCAACTAACAATTAAACTGTGTGTATTTTAAATATGTGTTTATAGAATATAATACTTATGTAGATCATAAACTAAATTTATTGAACTCGTTTAATAAAACAACATTATGCTCGCCAAAGGCTCGCATAACATTTTATTTAACTTTCAATGAATTTAGTATTAAATTTCGACTTATTCAATATCCTCTATATCAACAATGGAACCATTTATTATATGTTTGACGTAAAACCTGGCATTAAGAAATTTGTATTCTCATTTTAGATATACATTTTCCTGGGCCACTTATGTGTATCGTATGCTGCAGCGTTTGTCATTTCTCTGGCGTTTGAATCTCCAATGATGGGACTAGAGAAAGTGTTGTTGGGAAGAAAGAAAAATAGTTGATCACCATGGCAACATAGATAAACAAATAAAAAGTGCAATATGAGTGAACTGTTTAGTTCATTCACTTACATAACGCTTCGTAACCAGACTATATCTGATTTTTTAAAGATATTTTTCCTTATATTTTATGTGTTCCTTTTTGAACGTGTCTCTTGTTGTTTACATGTCTTTTGAAGAAGTTTTATGAATTTGTGACTTTGAGTTTACATCGTAAACATGGAATAATGTCATGCTTTAAAACAACAATTTGTGTCATAATTCAATGTTTATGGTCTGACCCAGACCTCAACACTTTATTGTATAAAATATCAACTCTTTTTCAACCTGTAACCGAATGTAGTTGGGTGAGGGAGGAATTTAAGTCAAAAGTCTTTTTTAAATTGATTACATGTGCATTTCGAGAGAAGTAAATATTGGTTAAAATAATTATTAGAAAAATGTTCAATTGAAATAAAACATGTTCATGGAAAGCGTTGAAATTCAACAGGTTATTACTTTGTAAGTTTCGATTTTTCATGTCTGTGCTGGCGAAAGTTATGCTGCTTCTTTATAAAAAAAAAGCTGGAGACTAGTTAATGGAATGGTGCTTTCCTATTCAAACTTTCATTTTTCATTTCTTTAATAAGCCATTCAGTTGCGTGTATTGAAAGACAAATTTACAGACCTATGCCATACGTGCATTTAGTTATGATTATGTTTTGCCATAATTTACTAGTATTGCATTCTTTCACTGATATAACTTCTATAGCCTTCGAAACGTTATGTCAACCATAAATAAATAAATACCATACATTGCACGGCGTGCAGGGATATTCCAAACATGTTATTTAAAATAAATTTTGTTATTAATATTAAACTGAATATTAATATGTGAAAACAAAGATGTGTTTTACAACTTACGACTTTAAACGTTTTCGTCTTATTATTTTATGGTTGAATGAAAAAAGAAATAATTCATGTTTTATGTTTTTGTTATAATATATGTCTTTGTTTGGTTTCATTATCTTAGCTAAAAAAGATATGACATCAAAGCGCTAAAATGATAGAATTATTAGAATAATTATTTCTATTAGGACATTTAAAGACATCAATAAATAGTACATGAAATGAAACATTTCTAAGTTTTATTTCAATTCAATTCACACGAATCTCTAAATGCCCGGTAAAATGAGAGAAATAAGTCAAACTTGTACATCCCCTGAAACAATAAGCAAATTCATAAACAATCATATTGAATGATGTATTCAAAGTACAGAATTTTTAGCTCACCTGTCACAAAGTGACAGGGTGAGCTTTTGTGATCGCTTTTCGTCCGGCGTCCGTCCGTCCGTCCGTAAACTTTTACTTTAAATGACATCTCCTCATAAACCACTAAGCCAATTACATGCAACCTTCACAGTATTGTTCCTTTGGTGGTCACCTTTAAAATTGTTCAAAGAATTTAATTCCATGCAGAACTCTGGTTGCCATGGCAACCGAAAGAAAAAACTTTAAATATCTTCTTTTAAAAAACCCAAAGAGCTAGAGCTTAGATATTTAGCATTAAACATCTTCTAATGAGTGTCTACCAAGTTTGTTCAAATAAAAGCCCTGGGGTCAAAATTGGCCCCGCCCCAGGGGTCATTGATTTTCCCTATATGCATATAGTAAAAACTAAAAAAAATCTTCTTTTAAAGAACCCAAAGAGCTAGAGCTCAGATATTTAGCATGAAACATGTTCTAATGGGTGTCTACAAAGTTTGTTCAAATAAAAGCCCTGGGGTCAAAATTGGCCCCGCCCCAGGGATCATTGATTTTTCTTATATATGTAAAGCAAAAACTTAAAAAATCTTCTTTGAAAAAACCCAAATAGTTAGAGTTTAGATATTAAGCATGAAACATCTTCTAGTGAGTGTCTACAAAGTTTGTTCAAATAAAAGCCCTGGGGTCAAAATTGGCCCCGCCCCGGGGGTCATTGATTTTCCTTATATGTGTATGGCAAAAACTTGAAAAAAACCCAAATAGCTTGAGTTTAGATATTAAGCATGAAACATCTTCTAGAAGGGTGTCTACAAAGTTTGTTAAAAAAAAGCCATGGCGTCAAAACTGGCCCGCCCCAGAGGTGTCATTGTTTTTAACTATATGTGTATAGTAAAAACTTTAAAAATCTTCTGTTAAAAAACTCAATGAGTTAGAGGTTAGATGTTTAGCACGAAACAACTTCTTGTGGGTGTCTACCAAGTTTGTTCAAATAAAAGCCCTTGGGTTAAAATTGGCCCTACCGGGGGTTGGGGCAGAAGTCATTGTTTGTCATTATATGTGTGTAGTAAAAACTTAACATCATGAAACGTCTTCTAAATGGTGTCTTCCAAGTTTGTTCAAATAAAAGCCCTGGCGTTTAAACTGGCCCCGCTCTGGGGCCTATATACAGGTGAGCGACCTTAGGGCCATCATGGCCCTCTTGTTATATAATGTTCCGAAACCAGCTTTGTCTTGTAGTTAAAACTACATCTTACATACCACATTGGCTTTACAGTATTAATAAATTAAAGGTTCCAAATCGACCAGAAAAGTAATCAAGTTATGTAATTAAAGCAAACTTTAGTAGTATTTTTAAACATTATTAGTTATAGTTTAATATATATTTCTCATTTTATATGTACTCAATAATGGTAGACCGCGTCTTGATGCGCAGTGAAATTGTCATTCATTAAGGGGATAATCATTTATTGTATCCTGTAGCAAATAGGTACACATTCCCGTTTTAGAAATTTTACAACAGGAAATATTCCATACATGAGGTTGCCGGTATTCAAGAAATGAAACTATACGTGTTTAGAATATAAAGTAACACGTGTTTAAAATATGAACCTACACGTGTTTATATTATGGAACTACACGTGTTTAAAATATGAACCTACACGTGTTATAATTATGAAACTACACGTGTTTAAAATATGAACCTACATGCGTTTTAATTATGAATCTACACGTGTTTTAAAATATAAAACTTCACGGTTTAAAATATAAAACTGCATTTGTTTAATATAAGACACTACACGTGTTCAAAATATGAATTGCGTATACCATTGTACCAAATACACATGCACTTTTCTTAAGCATTTCAGCCTACATATAAATGATATAACATATGTTATACTTTTATCACTTAAGGTATAATTAACTTTGTCATTTATCAGACAAAACATGACTTTTTAGCAGACTTCTTAATATAAAAGAGATAAAATATAGACAATGACAGCCTTTCTTTTATATAAAATTCCTAGGTTTTATATCATGGCTCTTTAATAACAGCGTAGAAATAAGAGAAGCCGATGGTGTCATATGATATATAAAGCAGTTAAAATATGATGATGCTTATAATTCGTTTTATGCGACCATAAGGGAGCTTGACACACTGAGTGTATAATAAGCATTAAACAAAAGAATACAAAATATATAAGATGTTAACCACGATGGGAAACAGTGTACACGCTTTGACATCTTTTTTAGTAACATATGGCTTTTATACACTTAGTCCCTCGCCAAGTGGCCAATTGTTGAACATTCTTCTCTACCTTTCGATTAAGTTGTTCGGGCAACCTTTTTGTAAACGATATTTACATATCATAATGCAAACGGTTTAGTAGCAAATACATACACAAATGGGTTGCATTGTTTTCTCATTTTTTTTTTTACATTTTTAGATTATCAATAGTTGGCATCCAAGAAATTCCCTATTTCCAATATCAGATACAGTTTGGTTTTTATTACAGTTGTTCGAATTTCTCTCGTCTCAGTACAATTATAAATATAATATGTTTTCATGAAATGACACTACTGTGTGTTCCATGATAACCGCCGTATGAACGCATCTGCGATAATTTTAAATTCAAAATGTCACCTTTTTGTGTTTAAATGTTGAATTCTGCTTAAGTCGGTGCTAGGGGGCGTGGACGGTAGTTTGCACTTGACAGTACCGTCCATGAACAGGCTCAATCAAACCGAGCCTGCATCATTTTTAATTTTGCCGTGTTGAGCTTTCTTTAGGGATTCTGTTTTTCTCTATTTGAATTTATTATATTTATTATATGATTCATAACAAGCATTCTACTCTTCCAGAAGTAGAAATATGATAATTATATTACCGAAACTTTTTACTTTGTATTTGCTTCCCTTTGATCAGCATTAATATGTGTACAAACACAATCTAATGGAATTATTGGCTATGTTTGAACAGTATTGTCTTAGAAAATTGGCGTTTTATTCAAGCACTTTGCATGTTTTCAATTCAAAATATGTGACTGACGACTCTGTTTTCGCTAAACAAATCTGCACCTTCTTGGGTTTTGCCAATAATGTACTTTCAAAGTTTGAATCACAAATATTTGAATATTACCTTGTATAATGATTATCCCAGATCAGTAAATACCAACATCCCACAAAATGAATCATAACCTGTCAGACACTAAAATGATAAATGTTGCCTATCAATCATTTCAACGCCCTATATTTACAGAATGAACGTCTAATCAACTCTTTGCACGCCAATTTGATATTTTCATTCTCGTTTTTATTTGTTCTACATAAATGCATTGATTTAACATCAACTAATGTCCAGCTAGAAATATAAAGATATATTTGCTACCATCAGATTATGTTTATATGTTGCCAAACATTTTTTATTATTATTTACTTCCACTCATCGTCGCTCCCGATCGCTTATGAGAAAGATAATTAAAGATACCTTTGTAATAAATGTTGGTGTACTAAAATAACAGAAATATTTCATGCAGGTCTAACTCATTAATTAAGTTATTGGCTTAATTATATCTTTTTGTGAACAGAAGCTACATTAACCACTTATAAGTTAATGCTGGGAAGGGAGAAATCAATTAAGAACAATTAAACAAAAACAGCAGACTCAATTTTGTCGTGTTTGTTGTTTTTTCTGTTTTTTTCTTCTCTCGATTCGATCAAATTAAAACAAAATGCAATACAATACAATGCAGTATATTATTTTATCACACACCCGTGCCGATTTTGCGACTCCGTAAATATGGTATTGCACGGCCGTGCATAAATTTTGATGTGACGTCATTAGCGTTATACAAACATAGTGTAAAGACGCGCTTAATGTTAGCGTTAAACTATAGGCGCGTCAAAGAAAAATGACTCTTATTTCACTTTAAAAGGTATTTATTTTGGGTATGTGATAAATATAATATTAAATTCGTGTAAGTTCATTACTGAATTTATTGCACTCGTTGAATAAAATAATATTATGCTCGCCAGAGGCTCGCATAATATAGTTTTATTCAACTTGTGCAATAAATTCAGTATTGAACTTACACTCATTCAATATCCTCTATCTATGCAAAACAATACAATACATTACAATACAATACAAATTACTTATTTGCAATTATTTACCAAGTTAATAGCAGAAACATATATATACAATTATAAAAATGAGAACGGGCATGACATGAAACTATATATTAATATAGTATTCATTGAAATGTCTTATACATGTATTATAGGATAATAGAAGGTTGCACAAAAATTAAATGGTTAAATGAATCATCCAGATATACCCTTTCTATTAGTAAAATACAAAACCTTCGAAAGATTTAAGCTCTTTTTTTTCGTTTTGGAATTTAATAAAGATTCAAACTTATCCATAGGAGGCCAAATACTATTATATAAGCATGGGAATTAGCATGTTAGTCATGTAATAAAGTTTTTATATCAAATTACGTATTGATGTAAATATGCGTAACTGCATACCATATATTCCCTCACCACTTATGAAACACTTGGTAAATCTAGTCAAGATAGGATAGCATAGTTTTGTAAATAGAAACTGGCATTATGTATTGCAGACTGAAAGAAAACCAATGAAATATAATTTCAAATAAACACGTTTAAAGCTGTTGAACTGTATCATTTCCATCATTTTATATTCAGGTAATTACTTGCACTACTTTTCATATTTTGCGATTGAATGTCCTATTTATATCCTACTTCTGTCTTATTTTAATAAAATGCTAAATTTTCAAAAGAATATTTGAGGATCCGTCTCCGAATCACAACATCAGTCGATAGAAATTACTAGCAATTCAAACACGACCCTCATTTTTCTCTATTGAACATCCAAGGACCGAAAGTGTGTGTTATTATGCGATAAATCGCTGTTGACGTTCTTTATAACCATTATACATGTGACGTAACAATTAAAAATGCGACGCGCTAAAAATAAGTACGAAAACAAATCAGGCGCAATTTAGCTTAATGTCAGATGCGGCAGCATTTATTTGTTGACGTCGTGTTAGAAACGAAATAATAAATCCAAATCAGTGATTTTATCGCTTTATAAAATCATTGTTTGTCGTTCGAATGAGCATCATTATATGACTCGGGCTACACCCTCGTGATATAATTCCTCGCATCCGACCTCCAAACAGTGATTTTATTTATTTCTGAAATATAATTAAGCAATTATCAAATATTGCTGTTTTTTAGTAATTGACAATACAAAAGATAAGCTGTATAAATTGAAATGACAGTTTAATTTTAGTAATTTTTATTCAAAAATATATTAGACAGACCTTCATGTAATTGAATTTGATTTCATTTAATGATTTATGGAATCTTTTTTCTTTATTTTTCCTATAAGTTACTAAAAACATTTTTACATAGAAATGTAAGCACACACCTTTCGAAATACAACTTCTTTATGTCAGAATGTGTCTGATTTATAGCCATTATTATATTAATTAAGAAAATTGTAACATATGGGTCACTGCTTTTAATTTTCATTAACGAATAATAGAAGCTTTAATTAGAAGCCTACATTATTTCTTAAATTTACAAAACTGTAGGTATCTAGAGATGTTAAAATTATTTTTAGATATCTGAATCTTCTTTTATTGGTATGTGTCATACTTGTATTTATTCTCCAGTATTTTGCGTACAAGTACCATTTTACCAATATTCGCTAGAAATGTACCCAGTAATCAGAAAAAATATCTGTACTTGTATTGATTCAAGTCCTGGACCTTCAGTACCCATTGCTCATGAATACATTTTAATACTGCAATGCTATTATCAATGCATATATAAAATGTCAAGATAGGAAATTGATTGAACTAGAAAAAGATATATCCACTCCTTATCCATCATTCACACACCAAGTATTTACAGTCCGCTTGATAAACTCGTTAGAACATTGGTACAATGTATACCTCTTTTTCAAATAAAATATCAGCAGATTTATTTATGGGCAATATGCGAGTGCACATAAACATAATGAAACACTTTCCGTTGTTTGCATGTTACACTTATAGTATATTATTGTATAACATGATAAGCCATGATATTACATAATAAGCAATAATTATTTAGCTTTGTTATATATTTTTATATACTTAAAAATTATGCATAGTTGTTTTTCGATCTGTTTTGCTCATATTACGTATCATGCGCCCGATGTATGTCCATGACACACTGAGTGAATAATTTGCAAAATACAAAAAAAGGAAAAGAAATTGTGTAAGATGCACACAACAATAGGAAACCATGTACACGATTGGGCATTTTTAAATTTCGTTACATCTGACTTTTATACACTGTTTTTTTTGCGTTATTTTTTCTGTACGATATTCATATAGCTTTATGCTCAGAGTTTAGTAACAAATTCATAGACAAACAGGTGGCACTATTTTCTCCTTTTTTGGACATTTATAAGTTATATATAGTTGCTATCCAATAAATTTGTTTTTTTTTTTCAATACAATATCAGAAGCAGTTAAGTTCCTATTACAGATTTTGGATTTTCTTTCGTCGTTGTAAAATTATAAATATATTATGTTTTAAATTTATTATATTTGTTTTATGATTCATAAAAGGCAAAGAAGAAGAAATATGATAATTATGTTGCGTTGCTGAGATTTTATACTTTGTAATGTTTCGTTTTGTTTTACGTTGACATGGTGACAAAGGTAATGGAATTATAGGCTTTTCCTGCACTGTAATGTCTTAGAAAAGGGGCATTTTATTCAAGAACTTTGCATGTTTTTAATTCAAAATATGTGACTGACTGACTTTGTTTTCGCTAAACAAATGAGCACTGTAATACCGCAAAACGTCCGTACCGCAAAACGTACGCGTGTGGACGTTTTGCGGCGCATATCGTACACATGTGGACGTTTTGCGGTGCATATCGTACTTGGTACGTTTTGCGGCGAGAGTGTGTCTTTGCGTCGCATATCGTCCATATTTTCTGTATTAAAATATATTCATTATAAACGTTACTTTTATTGGTTCTGTCACTTTCATATTGTGTCAGGTAAAGATATGGCGAAATAAACATTAAAGGGCAATATTTTTGTGATCCTACATAATTCTGACTTTTTTTTATTTTTTAAAAAAAAGAGGAGAAATATGCTTAAACCGAGGATGTTTTTCGAATAGATTTTTTTATGGGATGGAACCAAGCAGCAGCAACAGCAGAAATAGCCTTGAGGTCAAGGTCATTTCAAGGTTAATATTATAGTTGAACTATTCAAGTCCGTCCTGTCATAAATGTATGAATGACATCTGATCATTGATAACAAAGAAATGGCAGTTTGATCACAATTCAATAATTTGACTTTAAAATATGTCTTTATTTTTATTATTCAAAGGCAAATAACTCTTGACATATTCAGTCGTTTTAGCTCATAAATGAACTTGATCGAGACCTTATTGTTATACATATTCTGTATAAAAAAATTAAGAATGGAGATGAAACGAAAGCACTAACAAGGTGAAATATAAAACAATCGACTTGAAAGTGTCGTCTGGTTGCAATAACGACGCAAACGAAAAATACAGAAAAGAGTCACAGGACATACTGTTAATATAAGGTGATTTAATACACTTATAAAGCCGGATATTCGGGGTCATAATATCGCTCAAAGGGATTTCTTCCCCTGGCCGAAGTACGATAAGGAAAATGCAGGATCAGACGATTATTTTACACGAACACTCATATAGTAATATAAGCCGAGGTGAGATAATGATAAAATGTTGATAAAATGGCGTATATTATTAAAAGGAAAAAAAGCATGTGCTAGATCTATAATATTATTTTTGAAACATATACCAGTCCCATTAGTTTAAAAAAGACAACGAACGCGACCATCTTTGAAAGGTATAGAAAGCCCAATAAATCAATAAAAAGGTAAGTTATTTTCTTAATCAAATTGACCTTTTAATGTTTATGTCATCTATTTACTAAAATGCCCTTAAATTAGATTGATAACAAATTACATATCAAATTTCAAACTACAAATTTATACCAGTGACTAATTTACTATGACCGTACTAACAACGTATACAATTACTAATGAATTAAGAATGATTCATTTTACGACTTTATCTAAATGAAATAAAGATATCATATCAACTTACACTAGATTTTCACTTAGCCTTGGTCGGCCTTTTGACTGTTTTATCTCGCTTATTATATTTATATAATGGGACCGAAAATGCTAATGGTTGAGGGGTAATAAAAACTTTGGTTGTAAATTTGACATTTCGGTTGCAGCATTTAACCATTCCACAACAGAATAAAACTACGATCTTGCAAATTGAAAAGCTTTCTACAATATCTTAGGATATCTCGAAGGAGAAAACCCATTGTATCTGATGGTGTGACTAAAGCTCTTTACGATTGCAGTTTTTTGTCACATTTGGCTGATTAATTCATGTATGAAACAAGTACAAGAATGCTCACATTTACATCCATTATTCCCAATAGTAATTGTAGTTACAATATGATATCATCAACAAATAGAGGATATTGAATATGTGTAGGTTCAATACTGAATTTAATTAAACGATTTAAATAAAATTGTATTATGTGAGCCTTTCTATTTATCACGTATCCAAAATAAGAACTGTTTACGGTAAAAAATATTTTCTTTTTTTTTTCATTTGTAACGTTGACATTCAGCGAGACTTTACGTTATGTTTATATAACGCAAATAACGTCACGTCAAAATATATGCAAGGCCCTGAAATACCGTGCTTACGGAGTCACTAAAGCGGTACGGGTAAATGATAAAACAGTGCGTTTTTCTTTTGTAGTACCTATATTTTGGTATGAATAAAAAATTGATGTACCTTGAGCAATTTTAAATTTTCAAGTGTAAGATCAATGAAAATATATGCAGAAATATAAAACAGTTTCAAATTAATTCAATCTTAACTATATATTAGTAATTGTATAATGTACATATAAAGTAAATTAGCTATAAAATCATTAAAGCAACAATTATTTGAAAGTGCAGCACATATTATGAAACACCCTGTAGTCACTGATATAAATTTGTTTTCTCTAATGTAATATGTTATCGTCAAGCTGTTTTAAGCACATTTTATTATCATTATAACATACAATGACATATGTCTTTGAAGATCGGCGATTTTATTAATAAAAACATATTTATGATTTTTTTTTCAAACTTTTTTCCAATACATTTTGCAAGCATTTGTGTATTTTCGAGACACAATCAGAAAGTTTATCTGAAAGTTTATCGATCTGTTATATATTCTTAATAACTATGATAACTTTTTTCTTCATTATGTCATTCTTGACATCAAATATAGACCAATCAGCTAATGTCAGGAATTCCAATACAACAAGACCATCTAAACCTCCAACCACCCCGGAAACAAATATCCCATTAATTCTTCGGTCATGGAAAGTAATTCTTGTCGCTAATGTTCATACTTTTAGTAGATAAAATGTTTATCACATACTCGTGCCGATTTTGCGGGTCCGTAAAAACGATATTGCACAGTCGTGCATATAGTTTGACGTGTCGTCACTTCCGTTAAACAAACATAGTGTAAGTACGCACTTAATTTAAGCGTTAAACTACAGGCGCGTCAAATGATTCTTTTGCACTTTAATCAGTCTTAGTTTTGGGTATGAGAATATTTTATTCGGGTAGGTTCATTACTTAATTTATTGAACTCGTTGAATGAAATAATATTTGGCTCGCCAGAGGCTCGCATACTATAATCTTATTCAACTCGTTCAATAGCGTCTATAAATGTCTATGCTAGAAGTTGTTTTTGTCCCAATGTTTTGTGGAGTCAAAATGCCGAGTAATTGTTTTCATCCTAAAAAATATACTGAAAGTGTTAGGGGTTTGTCTACCAACAGTACAATCCAATAGATGTGGGTAGCAATAATTTTGGAGGTTTTAAAGTAAATAATGTTATGACCTGATATACAAAAAAAATAATATTGATTTGTACGGATTATGTTCTATTTGATATGTACATAATAGTTTGATGGAACGGCTCCCTAAAAACACACATCCTTTTTGTGCTCAAAAAGACTTACTTGTCACTGTTTTTATTGTCTTTAAGTGAACAGTCTATAATTATTTCTATAGATATCATCTGTTGCAAATACATGTAGTATTGACTGAAAATAAGAGTTACATTTATTTACTTTATTCTTTATTATAGTCTAATCAATGTGATTCAATATATACAATAGGATAAAAAGATCAAAAGTCAACACAATACGTGTATATCAAAACATGTTTCGCTTTAATAAGCTTCATCAGTTGATATGATAAAAAACAAAGGAAGTAACGTAAACGTACAATACTTCTACGTTAATAGCCGCCACATTTGGCACGTAAAAGAAATAGTATATAATAATGGAATAAATCTGTTGCTGTTTTATAAAATAAAATATGTACAAGTGTATATATATAAACGTAATTATTTTAAATTGTACATATTATTTTTGAAAAGAGTTACATAGAATAATTGGATCAAAAGATACATACATGTTTACAGATATACTAGGCTAATAAATTAATTTAACAAGTGTGAAAATGTTAACGTTTAGAATTTCTAACAAAACGACATTTTGAAATTCTACAAAGGGAGATAATAAAGCAGAAAACAACTAAATTTATACAATATATACAACATATCATAATGTGATTTGATAAGTCTTGTTCTATTCAACTATTTCATATGAAACATATAAACATGAGCTAAAAACATTAGCAATGTAATAACAAGGCGACTGTACAAACTTACATAATAAAATGTGTTCATCAAAAAGAATTAATTATTTGTGCAACAATGCTTTGGGCAAGTCCTGCTTCAACAGAATTATGTTCTTGAATTAACGGAACAAATTGTTTAAAAAAAAATTAGGATAATATTAAACTTTAATGTAAACATGAAACAGCAAATGCATTCTGCGAGGAGCTGGGTATCCCAGCTACACAGAACATGTCGACACAGACGGTATTTATCCAGTGATAGCAGAATAGTTATTAAGCACTGTCTCGGTACCCCATGTTATGCCTTATGTGTATTTGTTTTAACTGATATTGTTATACGATGCTGAAAATTACTGAAGCGGTGGATTGAGTTTTAATAGTACAGTCTCTCTTAGTTTAGCCCAACAAAGTGTGCGCTTTAAGGCGTTTATTTATATAGACGATGGCCGCCCTTTTGCGCACAACCCATTTACCACGGAAAGTTTTCCTTCTATGTGTATGTGCAAGCGACCAGAATCTGGTCGCTAACTTTGAAGGCTTCAAATTTTTATATAAACTTAATAATTCTTGAAAAAAATACATACCTGCAAAGCTTATTCAAAATAGAATCAATTCATCGGAAAAATTTATGTTTCTAATGTATAACACTTATAAATTCTTACACATGTCAACGTTTTTTAGTTTACACCTTAACGGTAGTTTATCGATAAATCTCACAAGCTTGAAGTATGTACTGCGGGAAATCCGTTAATGGAAACGGGTTTTGTGGTTGTAAATAAACAAAATGTTTTATTTAGCGCTTCATATAAATTAATTAGTGAAGATCTGGATCTATATGTATATTATATTAAAATATTAACGTACAATTGACGAGAATGTATACATATTGATTAGAAAGTTTGTTTAACCTAGTTATTTGTTAAATCTGCGTCAGTTCGTAAAATGCACCAGTGGCTCTTCAATTCTATATTACCAGAAAAAAGGACAAAAAACAACAACAAGAAAACAACCTTAAAATAAAAGATGTCCGGCAAAAATACACATTTTCCTTTTTATTATAATTATTATTATTATTATTATTATTATTATTATTATTATTATTATTATTATACGAAGATTTCTAACCATTCTGGAAACTTGATAAATAACTATATATTTCGCAAAGTGTATCAACCTCCGATGTTTCATTTATCAAGGAGTTTGCTGTTTAATTTCTATTTTTGTTTCTCACCTAAACTACAAATCATTACAGGAAAATGAAGATGAAGATAACAATAAACATTTTAAGATTAAAAGATTAATTTCATCCACTCTTTAACGCGATTACGAAGAAATATCCCTTAAATCATTAACGTTTTACCATTTTCAGCATATATGTAAGATAACCGAAGTATAAGTTCTATTAATAGTGTTATAAATATCGTTGTTTTTTTTGTTTTTTTTTTGTTGTAAACGAAGATTATGCGGAGAAATTTTACATTTTCTTTCGTTATCTTTCAAAAGTTGTAAAATACAATTTTCTAAAATGCCGGCGTTTTTCTATTATAATTTTTCAATTTCATTTATTTAAATAAATTAGACCGGAAGAAAGATATTATAAACATCAATCACTTCACAGGCAAATATCAGTTTAAAATTTTTGTAAATTCTGTTGATAATTTAGAGCACGGCTGAAGCCATGCCCTAAACAATCTGAACAGACAGACAGACGGATACCTTTATTGATCATCAGGTTACATGTGTCACATATAACAACATGATGTGAAAATACAAAATACATATTTTACAAAACTGGTGGAAAACAGGGTATTTGATAAATATGTGGATTGAATCAACATAATTATAAGTTAAATAATCTCATAATTATATAGTTATTACAATTGTTTTCCTAACATAAGGGGGAGACTATCAGAAAAATGCTAGACTATTCGACAGGGTACAAAATATAGAAATTATTTTTCTTTTTTTTTTAGCGATTACAAACTACTAAGTATTTGTTACTTTTAATATGTATGATATTAACCTACAAAGACCTTTTAGTGCGACTTCATTATTTGAGTTCAGTAATTGTCTATATTTGATGATATTTGGTCTTGAATAGAAATATGAATCTATATTAGTTTCCCTCGATTGTTTAAAACGTTTGCATACGAGGAGAGTATGGAATTCGTCACCTAAATCAGAAAAACAATTTAGACATTGCCTATCATTATAATTGACATAGCTTTTCCTCCAACGGCCAGTTTCGATGGGAAGTTTATGAGTTTCTGTTCTAAATTTCAATAGTTTCAGACCTTGGTTCATTGGTAAAATATTTAGATATTTTTCAAATGTAAGTTCCGTTTTGAAAAGGGCATAATTTTTGCCCTTTGGTGAGTTCTGCAGTTTTGACGACCACTTTTGAAAATATTGATTTAATTATGTTTCTTTAATAATTTTTGCTATGCTATTGCTAGTAATAGATCTCTGTTGCAGCCAAAAGTATGAGTAACCTGTCTCGTTAAAGATAGTGTAAACATGTTTCATCCATTTAAAGGCCTTAAAATCATCTACGTATAACATTGCTTCATAGCATAACGATGATATTTTATTATCTTTTTGCGTAATAAGTTTATTCCAAAATGTGAGCATTCTCGATTTAATTGTTATTTCTATAGGATAGCGACCTAATACGCCGTAAAGCATATATTATGGGGTACTTTTCCTAGTTTAAGTTATTTTTCGTAAAAAATTAGAGTGTATGCGTTCCAAAGTGTTTAAATTTTCAAAGCCGAATATTTCGCAACCGTACGTTAAAATCGGTAGTATAGTGCTGTCAAATAATTTCAATTGAAGGTCAATAGGTATGTCTAGATTATTTTTGTAATAATAGATGCATTGCCTTGTTTGCTTGATTTGCAATGTGTACACGTGAAGTAGCGAAACTGCCATTACTGGAAAAATACAATCCGAGATATTTATAGCTTTTAACGATTTCTAGTTCATTATTTCCAATGTGAAATGAATACGTTTGTATTTTTCTGCTTCCGAATATCATTACTTTTGTTTTTTCGGTGTTAATATCTAACTTCCAAAGTTTACAATAGTCATTAAAATCATCTAAGCATTTTTGTAGGGAAATTTTGTCGTTTGCGAATAAAACGGTATCGTCTGCATATAAAAGGACCAAAATCTTAAAATAAAATTGTACCTCCCCTGTAGATATCACTTTTATACCCTCATTGCCTTTCGATATTAAAAATTGTTCTAAGTCATTAAGATAGATACTGAATATCAGGGGAGATAAATGGTCTCCCTGACGAACGCCCTTTTCGCAGGCAAAAAAAGCAGAGTTATCGTTATTTACTGAGACACACGACTTGATGTGTTTATACATGTTAAAGATAATCCTAAAAAACTTTCCATTTATTTCATTTTGTATTAATTTTTTCCAAAGTCCTACTCGCCAAAGAGAATCAAACGCTTTTGAAAAATCAACATACGTAACAAAAAGTTTACTTTTACTTTTTTTCATTATTTCTAAAAGATAATATAAAGAAAACATATGATCAGTTGTACTATATTTTGACCTGAAGCCTGCTTGATTTTCGTTTAAGATAAAATGCTCATCAACGTATCGTGTAAGCCTATCGTTAAGAATTGCACTGAAAACTTTTCCTAAGCAACTTAACAGTGTTATGGGGCGATAATTCGAAGGATCGGACTTACTACCTTTATTTTTAAAAATTGGTTTGATGGTCCCTTGAAGCCATTTATCCGGGAGTATACCTGTGTCGAGAATTTTATTAAATAGCTGGACATAAATGGGCGACATTAATTCTTTAGTGCTTTTAAGGTACTCATTAATAATAAGGTCATCTGCCGGCGATTTCCCGTTATTTGTCCTAGATATCATTTTTTCGATTTCTTCCTTAGTTATTCGAGAGTTTAAGATTTCGTCGTCGTCGGGTAGTGAAAAATCAGATGGTAAGTCATTTGACTGATCGTCTTCATTTGATGAGTTTATGTTTTTGAAAAAGTCGTATAGATCAGATAAAGGGGGGTATTTATTTTTATTCTTAGGCTTAATACTGTTTAATATCTTCCAGTAGTCTTTAGGGTGTTTAGAATGCAAGTCTCTTAGTTTTTTCTCGTTTTCATTTTTATTTTTCTGTATAAATCGATTCATCATTTTCTTATAATGTTTACTTGATTCACTAAGGTTAATTTTATTCAATGTTGTTTTATTACTATCATTTTTTTTGCGCGCTTGATTATATTTCAAACGTGCATTCCTACATGTCGGTCCAAACCATGGTTGACTGGGTTTATTTTCTGGAACATTTCTGCTTTTTTACTAGATGCTAAATTAAAATTTTGGCCAGCATTTTCGAATGTACAGTTTTCTAAAATTTCCTTAATATCGGATATATCGCGTGGATTAATGTTAGTTACAAATTGATTCCTTTTATTTTCCTGCCATTTTGTACGTTTATAGTTACGAGCGCTGTCATACTCAATCGGAACACCTTTTATAATATTAATCTTAGTTGACAATAGAGAGTGACCATCCGAAAATAGGCTGTCCAAATCAATAATTTCAGAATCTTGTATGAATGCAAAAAGTTCTACACTTGAAATGTTATAGTCAATAACCGAAGTTCTCTAAATGTATATTTACCTAAATGCGTCTTTCTCTATTCTGCCATTACAAATAAATAGGTTATTGTTAATACACATATCAAGTAACTTGTAGCCAATCTGGTTTTTCTAACTATCTTTGGATTTTCTATTTAATGGTATATCTAGCTTAAATAAGTTATTTTATGCATAATTTTTTTTTAGTAATTCCGAATCAAAATCAAAATATTCGGCAAGAAAATTATCTGTTTCAAGAAAATCTGGCAAGCATGCTGTGTGGGCGTTCGTATCACCAGTCAAAAATACATAGGGATACTTGCTACAAAATTCAACAATTTCTTGTTCCATAAGCGAGAATAAATCATTACTAAAAAATCGTGATTGTTCGGGTGGTACATAAATTATAGCCAATATTAAATCGTTATCAATCGATAATGCTGATTTACTAATCTTTACCCATAAAACATATTCACAATTTGTTTTCAAAATTTCTACATAGTTTATAAAGTCAGTATGCACAAAAACACCAATTCCGCCGGATTTCCGTAAATGTGACTGTTCTCTAGGTTTTGAAATGAATTCATAGTTTGGTATAGAAATAATATCAGTAGTGACTAATTTTGTTTCTGTTACACAGAAAAAATCAAACATGTTAATCAAATCAATTACCTCTGTGTATCTTATCCGGGATTTCAATCCACATACATTTAAAGTTCCTATTTTAAGAGCTCTATCTGAACTAGTATTAATGTTCACTTTATACGAATTTGAATTAGTGTTCACTGAACCATTCCATGGTTGTTTCCCCCTATTGTACTAATTGTCACTGTCGGAGCCCGATCCGCTAAACGTAACGTAATTGGGTTGATTAGATAACAACCCATCTTTTGATGCTGGGTTGTGATGTTTGTCCACTGTAGACGATTTTGCTGCTGAAGTTTTCCCCGAGTGTTTTGAAGAACGACGGGGTTCGATCTCCGCAACGTGCGATGTCATGGGTGGGATGCTACTGCGTGATCGACACGGTACGGTTGCGTCAATATTTTGCTGAGATGTGGTCTGTCCTGGTTCCGATTCGATTAATTCAACATTTGAAGTGTTAATGTTGTTCGTGGGCGTATTGGTTACTGATTTAGTAGGTTTCATATGGCCGGCCTAGAATTCGGTGTATTTTTCTATATTGGCCTTAAGTGAGAGAGACACTTGCTCCTGGACGTTCTCATGTCGCGATCCTCTTAATACCGGGTACCAGTCAGGGAATTTGTCATGTGTTATGGACCCTTTCACTTCGATTGCCGCCGGGAATTTGAACTTGACATTTTTAACACCGTGAGTTTCCCTCGCCCTTTTATAAAGCGGCCACGTTCTTTCCTTGCCTCGGATATTTCTGCAGGGTAATCTCTGTTAATACTGATATTCGGTTTTGTACCTTTGAGATTTGGAACTTTTTCAATAACCAATTCGACGTCGTGCGGGTCGGCAAACGTGACGATAATATTCCTTGGTATTTCGAGGCCCTGTATACATTTGCGTCTGCCGACTCGAAACGCGCGTCTGATAAGTACCTCATCCGTGTCTAGGTACAGTTTCTCTCGTAACAATTGCCTAATCTTAATGATACAATTTTCATCATGATTTTCTTGAATACCCGCGAAAACTAGGTTACTGGATCTCACACGCACCTCATGTTCAATAGATTTATATTCAAGTAACCGTAACCGGTTATCTACAATTTCCAACTTGGCCGTATTCATATACATGTGCGATTCAACACCGTCCACTCTCATTTTTAATGGTGCAAGATGCGTTAACATAACATCATAAATTGAAGTTAATTTTTTGATAGCGATTTAAAGTCAATCAGGGTAGGCCATGCTTTAAAATTATTATCAAAGTTCGGATGGTCTGATGTTGGTGGGGTGCCCGTGTGGTGACGTGGACGTTTTCTATCATACCTGACATCGTGAAAATCACCTCTCAAGGGTGTAAATCTGGACCCTTTCATATTCAGGTTTTCATCCTCTAATAACGAATCCTTTTGAGCATACATAGTCCGTTTTATAAGTCCAAATAAATTTTATATCCAAAATTTTAGTTTCAAATTTTCTCGGTTAAAAAAATGGCGTCTACCCTGTTCACCCACCGGAAATAACTTGAAAACGCGCTGAATAACCACAACTGTCTCTCTTTTTCCCTCGATGCTAGCGTTTAAGTCATGTTGTCATAACAATCCATAGAATATGCAGACACTATCACTTTCTTTATATACATATATGTAATTACTACAATAGTTACAATATATACACTTTTTGAAACTGTATTTTTGCATTTCTTATTGATAATTTTTTTCCAATTATACATTTCCTTGTCTGAATGATTGATCAGGTGTTGCTTGATCTGATAGAGCGTCACTGCAAATACTACAAGTGAACTGTGCGACGCTTAAAAGTTTACGTGCCTTGTAATAATCGATTCTACTGATACCTGAAAAATACAAATTGTTCATCTTATAACAAAATTAAAAAAAAATAAAGTTATGTTTATTGATAATACATGTACATACCGTTCTAATGAGCGATAATCGGATTAGTATCGGCAAGTGTTAATCCAATTACGTGTCACTGAATAAACACATGTATGTCCGATAATTTGATTATTTAACGGCACGCGCCGGTGTTTATCCTATCACGTGTCACTGATTAAACATTTACATGTATGACATTAAACCAGCACAAGGGAGATGTATGATGAGAATTTATTAAAGTCATTTTCATATTTTGTGGTCAAAATATGTATGAAAGTGATTAAATGTGTATCAAAAATTAATCCTTATTATTTAATTATTTTTATTGCACGCTTATTCTCATCGTCGGATACCCACGATTGATAAACATGTCACACAACATGCAATCAATAATTGTTAATGGTTTGGCCGTGGGTATCCGACGATGGCTTATTCTAATTTTCACTGTTACGAATTTTTATTGTTTTTGTAGTGAGTCATAATTATATATTTTTTGTAAATATCTGACAGACCAAGTCAATAAATATATCTTCAACTATACCATTTACCTAAAATTACTGATATTTTTTTTTTCATTTTGATAAATATGGGGGGTCAGCTTCCGTAAATTATTATGCAGTCAATAATAACATTTCCGTAAACTATTACACACAATTCAATATTTCGTTTAGTATAAACGTTCATTGCCAATGTAACATTATTATGTCTTACAAAATAATAAACTGAAGTTTACAAATTTTTAGTTATTAATAATATGTAAATGGAAAAATGAAACATTACTCACCAGAGGTGTTGCAGGAAAGGTCTGTAAGAATATTCCTTCACTTCATGCTATATTAATAAGAAACACGCTTAATGTTAATAAAACTGAAATGTTGTAGAAAATACTCGTTTTGATGTATATCTTCACAAGTATGAGTAAATGATATTATTTAAAAATGTGTGTAAATAATTAGCAAAGGATTCTATAACATTAAAGATCATTTGTAACGCGCGATGTTATATATGTAATAAATAATTGTTACTTAATGAATGACGAAATTATAAATTAGCACCAGTACATTAAACCACGGGACTTTAATCCGATTTAAGTCCGTAATTAAACAAATGAAAACTGTGTTTTGTTTATTAATCACCAAAATTAGATTTTAAAAAATGTAAATTTTGCAACTGATATTTCAGAAAAACAAATAAATTTAAACAAAAATCTTAAATATTATATAATAAGTCTTACAATATTTTCTAAATATATTTAAAGTTCTTTTAAAGTCCAACATCTAAAACAGGGGTCGAAATGTCTTAGTCAGTAGCGGTCGAAAAGTCATCTTACAAGGGGTCTAAGAGTCAAGGGGTCTAGATGTCATCTTAATATCCTAAGGGGTCGAGAAGTCAAGGGGTCTAGATGTCTTACTTGCATGATGCGTAGCGGTAGAATTGACTTAACTAAAACAACTATTCAAATACAAAGTAAGAGGTGATTCATTTTTTTATGTCTTTCTCCGCGTGGAATAAATATTTCCCTGTTCTGTTCGGTTGTTTAACAAATTTCACCACTGTTGACAAAAGGATCTGCATGATTTTCTTTCATTAAATTATTCGCTACTTCAATTCTAGTATTACAGAAAGGAATGAGGGGAAAAGCGCACTTTGATGACGTTTGTTTTAATTTGTATTTTCTATTAATTATGATTACAAATTCACCTAAATTAGACTACAACCGGGTAAACAAATACTAGGTTCTTTGGACAATGCTTGTTTTGGTGCTGTTTTCTTTACAAATATTTAAATGTTTCTATTGGGATAAAAAACAAAATACAGCGCGTAGTTAACTTATTTTGTAAGTAAGTCGTTCTATTACAGCCAGACACATTTATAAAATCTGCCTGTTATTAAGTATGTAAAGCTTCTTTTATGTTGGTAATAATGATTATTTAAATGGAATGAAAATTAAGTACCGTTGTTATTTTTTGATGTCAATGAATTATTGTGCTGAAATTTTGTTGTAGGACGAGAGCTAGGGACGAAGGGATCTTCCGGGTTTTCGTAGTTAAAACGTTGTGATTTTTTCGGCGACAAGGGTACGAGAAAATAATTTTAAGTATATATTCGTCACCGCTAGTAGTTTCTAAATTTAAATGTATTCAAATTATTTACTTACACCTTTAATTTTTTATGATATAGCGCTGCTGTATGTGTTTACCGCGTACAGGCTCCTGTGGTGTACTAATATCGCTGACAAATACCATATTATGGTGTTTTAGGTAATTTAAGCTATTTTTTGTCATATTATGATTATTTTAAGAACAATGTATGGTTTATAACAACAAATGTACATGCCAGTATGAAAATTTTCATATTTTAGCGAAAATAATGAAATTCAGATCAGTTCGGTTTCAAGCACAGTTTTGAATCTAACAAGTTGAAACGTAAAGACAAACATCTATGAAATATCAGATTATAAAATCGGTCGGTCTTGCAGTCGAAATATTGAGACAAGTCTTAGTTCTACTACTCATTTGTGATAAAATTCCGGGTAACTTGACTCACTACGATTCTTCAAACAAAGTATGTAGTCTTCAATTCTAATTATGTCCTCAATTTAACTCTAGTCACTTACATACATGTATGGCACATTCGGCTCGAGAAAATGAAATCGTTCAGGATCTAAATTCAGAGTTTCCATTTTCTCTTTTAATATCTCTCTGTTGTCCTGTAATTAAATGAAATATTAAATGAATTTACTGAATATCAACTGAACCCTTAAATATATCTTTCATATTGAAATATTTATGACAGATCAACACAAAATCATATTATAGATTTGCTATAAAACTTTCTTGATAAGTCATGTGTAATATGTTCTATAAAGTTTTACAAGGTCATGAGAGTATGACTCGCGAAACGGCCGACACTTACAAAGTCAATGTGAGCAAAACAGAAAGCTATATATTTTTCACAATGCATTGAAAAACTCTGTAATGCACAGTGTATTTTCAACAGATGAAAATAACCTGCTCATTATCTGTGTCACCTTTATTATACATAACTGCTTCGGAAAGAAAATGTTATCGAGGTGTACCTATAACTTTATACTAATCTTCACCAAATTAGTAAATAATATGTAAACTGTGTCGTAGTACTCAATTTTCTTCACATTGTAATGAGTTTACCTAAACAGAGTTTTTTTCTTTACATTCTAACAATGTTTCCGTTCAAGTACCTTTACCATAGAACGTTGGTACCAGTAGTCCCGTGTTTCTGTTGTTACTATACCAAGTGATGTACATGGTTGAAGTATGTTGTGCATATCTAAAATTTCATCAATTCCTACACTGAATTCTGGTGAACATGACATGCTTCTGAAACAATGAAAGAAGTACTTATTTAAGGATTGATATGTAGCATTTTAATTGTCGGTTTGTTTAAAAGGCTGATTTGGTGAACTTTTACAGACCTATGTAAATATAATAGCACTATCCTTGTATCCATACAGCTCCGGCATACATGATTGAGATACACTCCGTCAAACTTTATATTTCTTTATTGTGTTAAAAAACAGACTGCGTACCAACTGTATTAAAGATTCGTTTTCTTACTACGATATGGATCTTCCGTACAGAACAAAATCAAGTAATAACACATGGCCCATAAATATAAACGCTTTCTAAAGGATTTTTTTTAAATTACATCTACATATGAATAATGAGTGTCAGTCGTAGAATGTTTTTTAAACTAACTTTTCTTTTTTTTCAATTAACCAATACATTGATGAATAGATGTGCTAGTATTTAACTTTTGTGATAACTTGTACTGCTGTTGTTGCTTTTTTTCTCATTTTACCTTATAAGAATCTTACACTGGCTGCCGGTACAGACCGGAATATCTAGCTCGAGGGTAACTGTTTACGGCGGTAACGAGGCTCTGCCGAGTTTCCGCTAAACAGTTACCCGAGAGCTTAGCACCGGTGTAAACGGTAGATAATCCTGTCTGATATGCAAGAATTACTTTTCTTATTGCTATTTATTATTATAATAGATAATAACTTTTTCTCGTATATAGAAGGCCAACTGAAAATAAGGCGTATGTAAGTTTTTATTAAGTCTGCAAACTTATATGTTACCTTCTTGAAATCAAGTTGTCATTGTCATTATTATTATATCCAAAGAAGAAATGGATGTGATATTTTGCGGACTTGAAACATTAAAATATATACAGTACAAATTGCAGATGATTTGACGTGCGCTTTAAAGTGAGACTATATCTTAAATCATGAGAATTTGAAAGTACTTTAAGCTTATATTTCAAGAGCAAATTACTTGATGCAGTGAAACATAATAAATTTGACAACCACATCAAACCAAAAACAATGATGTTCTGGCGTTATGACTTGACCTTAAAATTTGTCATGGGATTTTGGACTACCCTGGTTTTAAGTAAACGGTGTCTTTATTTTTTTTTTAAATAATCGCATTTATCAATAAACTAGGAACACAATTTCATTTAATAATGGTTTAGACAGATTATGGTTTTAATTGCATCAAAGAATTGACCATCAAATGCTCATTATTGCATTATGTACTATTTTCTGTTATTTTGATTCTTACTGAATTTAGAATAACGCGATATTGAACAGTTGTGTTTGGTAAAACTAGAGGAACTACCTACCCAGATGTATTCGATAGGGGTAGTAAAGTCAAATGGATTGGACCGTATCGTTCTTTCACCCTGGAGAAGTTTGTCGCGTTGTAGTTCGTGAACCCAGCCGAATAAAACGTCCTTGTTGATCCTTTCACTATCCAACCACATGTATTACACTAACCGTTCAATAGAAAAAAAGGTCATTTTACTTTAATCAATCATTACAAGTGATTACCATTTATCTTCTTAATATTTTAAGACAGAAACTTTGAAGTGTGTATTAGTACATATACACGGGGGAGAATCACGCCGTTCGTTACCCAAACAAACAAGATGGCGGATGCAGCCAAAAAGTAGGTTTTTCCCTTTTTTCTCTGAAATTCGTGATGTTCTGATGTTAAAGTACATATAACAACCTTCTCCACAATTTTCCTGGCACACAGGATTTTATTTCATGATGTTTCGTCCCGTACTTCATCTGAAATGCGCGTCACCAGATTCGAAGCGAGAGAATTTCCAGATCCGGTTTGATCGTGGTAACGTACGGCTTTTTTCTCTAAAATTCACTGTTTCCGTTTACATATATGTATATCAACTGAAACCACTGACTTTAAAAAAGTTGTAATATGTCGTCATCTAATCATTCATGCCAATTCTGGCTAGAATAACCACTGAAAATATTAATATTGGGGCATTTTTCTGGAAATGATAACGTATGGCGCACAAAATATCAATGATAACGTACGGCGCATTTTTTCTGATTAAATTGATTTTTTTTATATAATAAAAAAGTTATGGTTTACAAGACATAAGAGGATGTGTAGAACCAAATTAAGAAACTGAAATAAATAATAATAGTGTCCAGTTTAATTTGTCATCCAATAAAAGCGTTGTATTTCTTAAAATTCTTTGTGTAAATTTCATAGAAGAACAAAAGTCGATGATATATCAAAAGTCCGTTCATAGCAGCCTTTTATTTTTTTTCATAGTGCTTCATAGAACCGCGGTTTGTGCAAATAGACAGGTATAGTGACGAAAATAAAGTTAATATTAATATGAAGCTAAATTAAAGCTTGACACTAAGTATGGTTTGGTATTCATCCGTAACTGTTCTAAACCGAAATAAAAAATATGCTTCGGTCGCTATCGCTCCCGTCGAAGTTTCTAATTTCTGTAGAACAACACGGATGAACACTTACATATACTTCATAAACACTAGTTTAAGAGTAGCGTAATAATTTTTAAAAGCCGTTCTTTCATAAAGATAATGACGTCATCTAAGCGCATGAGGGCGGTCTGGGGAGACGGGTTTTCCGGTATGGATAAAAACATCGAAATCCATATCCGATTTGAAACTTTATAATTAACTCTAGAAATTAATAAGCAAATTCCAATGTCACTTATTGCTGATACCTGCAATACTTTTTTTTTAAAGAAATTATTGTTTTTGTTGGGGGTTTGTTGAAAAAAACGCCAGAATATGATAGGCAAATTCTTGCATGTAATTGTTTTGATAAAATTATGACGTTCCTTTCATTTACAATTATGAAATCCGCAATTGATGCGAAGCTTCATTTTTTAGGATATGTGTATACACATATTGTAATTGCGTTTAAAAATCGATTAATATACAACAATTCTGCAATAATGGATCATGTAATGTATGTTTTTTTTGTATGTATGTACATGTATATGTGTGTATGTATATGTATATACATGAGACCTATAAGTAACTGGTTTAAAGATCAATTTTGAAATGTTCATTATGTAACTCCTTAAGAAAATTTCGGCTGGTATTTATTTTAACAATCAAAATTGATCTTCTCCAAACCTTTTCATGATTTTTGATATTATGTTTATATGAACTGTTCGTTATTGTGTATGTTTTATGTCCTCACCGGCTTTAAAGCCTAATGGAATGAAATAAAATGTCTACTGTCTACTATAATAAAATCCAAGCACAGAAGGCGCTGAATTTGTTTGGGTCTCAGAATGTCAGACAGGTTAAGGTTGTGAGATTATAAATCAATTTGTTTTTGTATAGTGACTGTGCCACCAGTGCTTTCCAGCGTTTTAATTGTAGTTAATTGGCTTTAAGACTAATTGCAACACTAATATTCAATTCAATGTTTATTTGACTTAAACAATTTGAAATTCCTGGATTTGAACTCCAGACCCCACGGTGAAGTTATATGTAAAAGGCCTGAAGAAAACCATATTATTCTAAATTAGGGTTTGTAACCCTTATTATTTCGACGCTTACTGTTGTTTAACACAGATGTTAATAATCATGGAGCCTATTATAAGCATGTATGTCTATAAAGGATAAACAATATTAGAAATATTCGACCATTCGGGAATTATTTTGCTTGAAAATTAATGCGCCTGTCATTTGACCATCTTTACGCAGTGATCTCCCCTGATTTTTTTTCGGGGTTAGTTTACATATAAAGGGAAGTAACCGCTTCAAAAAGCGGCCCACTTTCGGCATTTGCATCAGACTCTGAAATTTCGCTACCATTATTTGTTTGGTCTGAAGACCCAAACAAATAAAAACTGTAAGGCAATGTCGCGTAAATATATCTGATGTCATGGTGGCACAACGTCACGCTAAATGGTAGCAATTCAATATTGACCGCCCGTCAAATAAACATAATTTCTTATTTACTAAATTCATTGAAGTTTTTTCGCATAAAACATTATTTTCTAACTCATTCAATAAATTCATTATAGAACCTACACTCATTCATTTTTGTCTGTTATGTATTTTTCTTTCAATGAGCGACCATATTGAATAAATACAAGCTCATCTCATCTGGGTGTAAGCTAGTTGCAATCAATTTTCGTTACGGGTTCAAATATTGAGATTTCCTTATCAGAAATTTGTTAGAATGATTTTAGATTTTTTCTTTGGAAAAGAAAATGTATCAAGCCGTCCGTACCTTTTTAACATTTTTGCTCTGCTGAATGCGTTTCTTCTTTCCGATAAGGGGATAAGACCATAATTATCGCACAACACTGGCGAAATTTAATGCGAAGACAACACTACACAAATGTTTCCTGAAAGTGGAGGCTTTTCTTTCCATTCTGCATTTTATACAAAATATTCTCAAACTATACACGTGTGTTTTAATTGGTATATTAACAACGGATATCTATTATGCCACCAGCTAGAAAGATATTTATAACTGATGGTACAGCATTGTTCAATTAAGTATTTCTGACCTGACCAACATTTTTTTTCAGATATCTATCATTTCCTACATAAAAATAATTCATTATCAGCTGATTGGACAAATGAAAATCCACCAAGTAGTAAAATGCGCCGTACGTTATCATTGATATTTTGTGCGCCATACGTTATCATTTCCGGAAATTGCCCCGATATTAATATTTACAGCAGTAAATCTAGCCAGAATGGGCATGATTGCTTACTTGACAACATATTACAACTTTTTAAAGTCAGTGGTTTCAGCTTATATACATATATGTACAAGAAACAGTGAATTTTAGAGAAAAAGCCGTACGTTACCACGATCAAACCGATGAAAAAATCTCTCGCTTCGAATCTGGTGACGCGCATTTCAGATAAAGTACGGGACGAAACATCATGAAATAAAATCCTGTGTGCCAGAAAAATTGTGGAGAAGGTTGTTATTTGTACCTTCACATTAGAACATCGCGAATTTCAGAGAAAAAAGGGGAAAACCGACAATTTGGCTGCATCCGCCATCTTGTTTGTTTGGGTAACGAACGGCGTGATTCTCCCCCTTGATATAACATTATTTGCTTATTTTCGTCCTAGATACATCCAGTTAATGAGTTAGTGTCAATGATAAGCATTTTAGATTTGTAACGTTATCGATATTTTGTTTGTTTGTTGGTTTCATTGTACGCCTTATCCCAACAGTATTTTAGTCATATAGGCGGGTAGTTTCCTAATCATCGTTCCTGGAGAGTTACACCAGTACTAGACTACCTTCCTCCGTGCTGAACTACCAATGCATCTCCCGGGGATCGAACCCACGCTTGAGAGGTAACTGGATTAGAAGTCATCGACTCTAACCCCTGGACCAGGGAGGCGGTACGTTATCTATAAATAAGACAATGAATTTGAATATTAATAAATATTATCATTACCATTTTACTGCCAGATGATACACTATTTCTGTGTGTGGGTGTGCATACAACAGAAATATCTCGATGCTGAATGTTGAAAGTTTTCTCATCCCAAAATCCGAACACTGTTATACTTGTTTCATCAACTCCTTGACGAATAAGCCAGTCTTTTCTTTCAAGCGGAATAATCCATTTCACGTTACGGTTCTTCTGAACTATTTTGCTGACGATAGAATATGAGAAACTGCACGCGCACGCACTCAAAGCTACAACATCAAGTTCGAAATTGTGAATACTATCTATAATATTAAAGTCCAAATATCTAAAATATTGATGTTTTATCTCTGTTCTATCAAAAGGATCGAAAAGGATGATCAATCCATCAATCTTGAGAACGACATCTTGAAATGATCCAAAACTTACAACTTGGAGCCTGCTTGACGAGAGACGTTCGCTAAGGCTGAAGGACGTGTTATGGTAGTACCGCAATTTCCACAAGTTATGCAGCTTTAACAAAACATAAAACATTTTTTCATTACTACAAGTTAAATGTTAAAATTGTATTGATTTAATGTTTATTTGCGTGATAACATCAAACAAACATGCACGACATATGCATAATTATTATTACATTTCTCTGAATGATTTTTATTATTCTCATATTCATAACAAATTATAAAAACCACTTCATACCTGTTCAGTTGATAAGACATGTATTTATATCCGTCTTAATGTTCGTTTACAAACACCATCATATCTTAGATCATCGAGAATATAAAGGTTTTTATGTATTGTAACATATTTTTATATGTACGGGAACCAAACTCTGGAATTTGGCTCATCGTGACCTAGTCGGGACAAACTTCATTTACGTTATAGACATTCGCGTGAGAAGTTCATATGTTGTGTATGGAACATGGGCCTAACATACGACATGCCGTTCCATTAACCAATATTTTCAAAACTGTCGAATGGTTTCTAAGATTTGATATATTCATTGTACATAGGCGACCAAAATTGAAGTTATTGAAATACTTATGATAACTGCATAGTTGTTAGTAGTAATTAAATATATCAAAACTAAATAAAACCATCAAACTTTTTTTAATGAAACTTTATCCAATATGCTCTCTACGTAATCAAATGAATATTGTGTTACTTACAAACATTATAAAATGTTTACTAGTGAAAATACACCTCAATCTCAGTTTAAGATGTGTGCAGGCAATGCCTTTATCATTAATCCTCATGTCAAAACCGTCAGCGGTTAAAGAATATTCAAAAAATAAGCTTTAATCTAAAAATGGTCGGAACGCATTAATGTATTAATTTAATATTGGTGCATTAATTGTTTCAAAACAGCCCTAAAGTCTCGCCGTTATTTAATGTTACATGTGTAATGAGCGGGATGGTACTTTTAAATTATACATCTGCGTGAATGCAACATATCTTATGCATGTACATGACTATCTATTAAATAATAAATCATTGTTTTCAGACATTACAAAACTTTTTCGCCTGTTTTCGCATTTACGCATTTTGAGGCGAAGAAGCGAAAATACGACATGGCGTAAATCAGCCACCATATAGTTCACCCAGCTGTTAATGAAAAAACGCAAGTTAACTATTTTATTTTGTTTCAAATGCACACTATGAACCAGACTGGTGAAATTAGCACTGAATATGAAGTAATGTGTAGTAAAGGTAGCTAAATGTAAATAAAGTAGTATTATGACTTAAATATAAAATACTTAATCAATATAATTATGCGAATTGCCAAAGAACAAAAGAAGGAGAAGATGGTTCAACTATATATTTGATATATGATTTTCAAAAGAAAAGTTTTAAGTAATACGAAATGACATCATTCTAGGGGCTTACAGTCTTATAAGCTAATCAGTATAAGATTCTGTATCAACGAAATTCATGCCAACACTTACGTGTAGTCTTTCTAAGCATATGCGCCTTTCGAGTAGAGACACTTTTTCTCGCAGTTCTTTGTTTCCCTTTATGTCAGAATCTCTTCCATTTTTCTATTTATAGCAATTGGATAATCATGAAATATATAAGGTTAAACAGGAAATTTAAACTTTAAACAGTTTCGAAAAGAGACAACTTGTCAATTTAAATACGGTTACTGTAGTTACTGTACCGGTTCAAAAAATAAATAAACTTTCCTATCTGTATTATAGTTATTGTATTGTGTATACACTTTGAACAGGTTCGAAAAAGAGAAATACTTCTGATCACTTTTTAAAGTATAGTATAGTATGGCATGGCATGGTATGGTTTGGTTTAGTATATTACAGTACAGTACAGTACAGTATAGTAGAATATAGTGTAGTCTAGTATAGTACTGTATTCCCAATTTAAGTATCGTTACTTTGTATACACTGTAAAAACTACCCAGTTTTAATTATTTAAATGTTTATAAACTGTAAAAGAGTTTAGAAAGAGAATATTACCTTTTAAGATTTAAATGTATTGTGTGAAAATGTCTTAGTTTTTTACTTTTTAATTTTAAAACCAACATGTTATTATATATAATTATAAAAATAGGTAAGAACATTATACCTGCAAAACCGAAATCTGAATTCATATGTTATGAATGGCACTTATTGTTAGAAATCATAAAATAACACCTAAAACGTGAAATGAAAAATGATACAAGTTCAGTTTCAACAAACGTAATATATGTGTACATTATTGGATATTAAGATTTATGAAGGCTTTTTGGCCCTAAATAACGATTTTCATATTTTAACCAGGCCTTATATCTATATATACGAACATTTAACATGGAAAGAACCTTTATGACGAGTATAGGAATAGGAAAATATATACAACTTAGCTAATTTACAACGTACGTATATGTTATCATTGTGCATGATTAATTACAAGCTTACTCAAAAGGAACTACAAAAATCATGAGAAGTGTTCATTCGTTACAAAAATCTGAAAATGTGTTTCTTGAAAGCTATTTCAATGATTAAATTGAAATTAAATTGAGATTTAAGGTACTCATTCTGTGTATAAACTACTATGCACTTGTATTTTTAAGGTTATTTATGGTATTCTACAATAAGACTTTCCTGTATTCTGATCATCTGATAAGCTGTGGTCACATTTTTTCTGACTCCAAGTTTTAACAGTATTATGGTTCAAGATTTGATCTGAACCTCCTCTAAGGGTTTACAGTATTATTGTTCAAGATTTCATCTGTCTCTCAAATGTTGTAATGTATTATGGTAGCATGAAGATTTTGCATATCTTTACAAAGAACAAGTTTATGTGACTTACTTATTCTGTGTACAATAAAGAAAATCTCTCTACGTGTCTCAATATTACAATGAGTACCAGCTTGATACACAAAATCTTTTTCGTTTTTTTTTCCTTTTTGGTCTTGTCGTCCAAACTGTGATCGAACCAATATTATAATATATAGACTGGATGATAGGCAAACCTACTATTTGCTTTACAGTTGCTTCATATGGGCAAAGGCAATACCGTATCTTTTTCCAAATTATATTACGTGCATTTTACGTGCTTTAGGTTTTCAAGCTGTGAGACATGTTGAGAAAAGCTTTTTGTTATTTGAAAACGCTAATTTATTCCGACACATGTTTAGCAATAGGCAAGTGTTTTATATTACTACAGTATAACTATAAATACAGAACCAAACGAGGCATTGCGCCAATTTTACACGGTTTCAGTTTTGACCTGCCTAACTATGATTGTGTAAGCATTTAGAATGCACATCTCGTTTAAAACTTAAAACATTTCGTTCATTTCAAATATTTTGCTTGTGTATGGAAAGAGTTTGTTCATGTAAGGATAGTTGGTTGCAATTATTTACATTAATTGGTCAATGAATGGATAGATCCTAACTATGACCTTTCTTTTACAAAAAATAACCACATTTATTGGCATGTGCTCTTCTGTTACCAAATAGGTTATAATGAAATTCTTATTGTATCCACTTATCTGATCATAAGAATTAGACAGGCCAGGAATCTAAGCATTAACAACTAATGCAAAGTTTGCTGTCACGTGATTAGTGTATATAGAAAATCAGAAAGTAAATGTGCACTCTGCCATTAAAAGAAGGTAGCAAAACGGAATACAATACGACAGAGTTGTTAGTATATAACATTGACTATGTTTGAGCGGGTTGACTACAAGCAAAGAGATATGTTTCATTGAACTTAAGCATTACATGACAGTCACTTTCATATTTTGCCGTGTATGGTTGTATTTAAGTTTTTTATTTTACTTGTTTAAATGCATGTTGGTCCATGCGTCATGTAGAAATATATGCAAAATACCACTTAAACGTACTTGTCTTTCAAGTTCCGCTTCGAGTTGTTTCATTTTATCCTGTATTTCTCTGTTTTCCTTCAGTTTGGTTTCTTTCTTGGATTTCTGAATAAATTATTTTAATTGGTAATACTTATTTGAAACTATTTAGTAAACATTTTACAAAATGAAAAATAACATGAACGAAAATATAGTTTTTAAAGATTTGTATCGAAAGTTTAGTCGAAATTTTATTATTCGTTATATAATATGACCTTCAATGAATACAAACAATTTTAAAAAGATTTATATATGGGGAAAACATTCCAAATTTAAAAGGAAATTATTTTCAACATTATTTTCTAAATGAAAGAACACATGACTGCATATGCTTACTTCATCAGCTATCTCCATTTTTAATGTTTTGTTTTCTACCTCCAAATATTCTATTTTCTGCTTTAATTCTAATAGCTCATTAGGCTCAAGTGCGGATATCATTACCTATAAAGGAGAATAAAATTGTCAATTTCAGGTTTACTTTCATGTCCAGCTGTTTTCACTAAAACTATATAGACTGGCCCCAATGATATTTAAAATTGCTTAAAAAATTGATCAGTTAATTATAAATACAATGTATGACAAGTTGAATGATTGTCCAAATTAAAATGTCTGCGTCATTTATAATATTGACAGAAATGTTCTAACCTCCACCTGTGACAGCAATGAAGAAATCAGTTCCTTTGAAGACGACACGTCCTTGCTTTTGATGTTTGTAGGCAGATCTCTGTCACTTTCGCTGTCATTCAACATACTTTTTATAATTTCCAGAACGTTTTTCACAAGAAGCTTATATTCGAAGTTTTCATAGTCGGCATTATCATGCTGCATCTACAACAAAATTAGTTATGAATTCTAATACTAAAGACTTGTTAAGCTATAACAGATTAATCAAAAGTTCTTTGCTTGCCCAATATCTAAGTCTTGTTTAGCAACTGTCGATCTGCATTATAAAGCTGTTATTTACATTGAAAATAACCAATAACCTTTAGCTGTTTACCTTTTATGAACATTGATAAGCAATTCAATTTCAAATGATGAGAGGTGTTATTTCAAACTTTTTTAATATTTTATTTCAATTAGATAAAACAATAAATGTACCTTTTCTATATCCTCCAAACCATATGAACACGACTGGCAATTATTTTGCCAATGACGCAAAAGAGCCAACAATTGATCAATCAACACTTCCAGGCCTTCTTTTGAAATGAGCAGGTCTTTTGCATATACAAATTTGTCTATGTTTTCCAAAACCTTTAAAGAATACTGAATTATTCAATAATAAGCCTGTAATGCAAACTTCAAACTATTAAAATTTGCCACTCTTTGAAAAGAAATCTATAAACTGTTTTACAAAATGCAAGATATCAACGGGTTTAATTTAACATATAATATGTATTTATATGTGTTTGTGATGACATAATGTTAATTTATTTCAAATAACACAATCGACTCAATGAAACTAACGAACCATTAAAATTATATATGAAAGACCTAAAATCACATGTGTCCCTGCACTGTGGACTTTTTTATATTGCGAGAAGTTTACATGTTATACTTTTTGATGATTGGATTTCTATCAAATTCAGTTATTTCATATATTGTCAATAAAGTCATTTTCTCAATCGTCAGAAAAATAATCTTTCGGAAGCATAAATCGTAACAAAATTACAAAAATTGCAGACTCGGTTTGATTGCGTTTGTACATGAGGGATAATAAATTAGTGTAACATCTCTCACGCCCCGTAACACCGGCTTGAGCGGTACTCATTTCTCAAAACTAAATGGTGCTGGTCCCAATGATCCCGAAGGACCGGACTCTAAGACTTTTACCTGACTATAAATTCTCTCAGAATCTTTGAATGCAAACATCCTGCAATTTTTCATAAGTTTAATTAATGTTTTAGCATCCAGCTCTGGGCCATGTAGTTTTAAGTCCTGCATTTTTACACAAATGAAACAATTAGCCAAATCCCAGATAAAGTTAAAGCCGTTGTCAGTGTTAGAAAAATTCTCTTGCGTCTCTTGTAATGAACTTTCCACATCTTGCTCAACAGGTATATCTCCCGTGACATAAGAAAGTTTTCTTAACCTGGCGTATAGCAAATCACACGTTTCGTGACCACAACCAAGAGTGCTTGCAAAGTCTGGTTTCGTGCCATGGTGATTTATACATTTGATAAGTTTGCCAAGTTGATCTTTCTCTGTATCCGGGAGTCTAACAATGAAATGTTTCCACTGTTTCTCTATCAAGTCGCGAAATGATTTCCTTGCTGTATTTAGAGCATGAACTCCTTGTACTAAGTTCTGAAAACCTGGCTCATACAAGAACTCGTTTAAAGACTTACATCTAGAATATAAAAAGAAAGAATACATAATATATTTTTGTTCTCTGTGGTTCAAGGAATATCCAGAAACCGATTAAAATTAACATAAAAGATAATTTTATTGAATTCGTGGAAAATATTTGAAAATTATGGTTTGGACGTTTGTTTGAGACTGCAATACTTCTAAATTCTGTAATTCAGATTTTGGCCATATAATCACTGGTAATTTCGATATAATTGCAGACAAAAGAATTCGTAACTTATTCTTGAAAGGACCTAAATACAGAATTCCTTCTGAAATTGATTTTAATGCTTGTCGTGGTCAGATTGCTGAATCTATAGAGGATTTTTCGGTCAAATGGTGTCGCCGTGAAAATGCGGATAGTAATGCTCTAGTTACATGGAAACGTAACATCTTTAAAATTATTGATTCACGTATTAATTTTTATCGTGGAAATGAACATCTTTTGCCACCTAAAACAAGACTTACTTTAAGACATCTGAAGAAAGATATTCTAGCTTTTCATTCAAAATTTGTTTTGGTGCCAGCGGACAAGGCGGCTAATAATATTATAATTGTATGACGAATCCATTACATTAACGTTTTGCATAAGGAACTAAATAGTACTAATGCGTATTCTAAAACCTCTGCCTCCGAAAAAGACATTGTAAACAATCATATTACTAATATTTCAAATCTTAAAGTACAAATTAATGAAAAAGAACTTAAACTTCCTATTATGTATTGGATTCCTAAATTACATAAAAAACCTTACAAAGCTAGATTCATTGCTAATTCTACATCTTGCACTACAAGTAAACTTTCTATTTTAATGACGTCTTGTTTGACTGCCATTAAAACACATGTAATTAGATATTGTGATAAAGTCTATGAAAACACAGGCAAACATCTCTTTTGGTCAATTAAAAATTCTGGTGAAATCTTGGATAAATTCAAAATTAAGAACTTTCAAGCTTCAACTGTCAGTACATACGATTTTTCTACACTTTATACAACTTTGCCACATAAATTAATCAATGATAAACTAATTTCCCTAATTCAGAAAACTTTTGCAAGGGAAAAAGTTACCTTTCTAGCATGTAATTCTAACAAAGCTTTTTTTACTAACGGTATTGTAAAACATTATACTATGTGGACCTGTGACGAAGTTTGTAGAGCACTCTCTTTTCTTTTAGACAACATTTATGTTAGGTTTGGTAATACCCTATTTAAACAGATCATAGGAATTTCTATGGGTACTAATTGTGCACCCCTGGTCGCCGATTTGTTTTTGTACTGCTATGAAAGAGACTTTATGTTGAGTCTCTCTGAAGATAAACAACAAGATGTTATAGTCGCATTTAATAATACTTCCAGATACCTTAATGATATTTCTAATTTAGATAATCCTTATTTTGATCAAATGGCGTATGACATTTATCCGCATGAACTACAACTTAATAAAACGAACTCTTCAAATTTTAGTACATCTTTTTTGGATCTTCATATTACTATCAACAACAATTCTATTCACACGAAAATCTATGATAAAAGAGATGACTTTGACTTTTGTATAGTTAATTATCCACATTTAGATGGAGACGTACCCCATGCAACATCTTACGGGGTTTATGTTTCCCAGTTAATTAGATTCGCTAGAGCTTGTAGCAACGTAAAGGATTTCAACGAGCGGAATATTTTTATTACCAGCAAGCTTCTAAAACAGGGCTACCGCTATCATAAATTACGGAAATATTTTACTAAATTTTACAATCGTAACTTTGATTTAATTTCCAAATTCAATAGTGATTTAAAAACTCTTCTGCGACAAGGGATTAGCCAGCCTGGTTTTTATGGCGATGTGATTTACAAACTTCGTAAGATTTTGGGTCATGGTAATTTTTCTGCTGTTTTTACTAAAATCATTAAACGTTTTATTAAAAGAGGTTATGACCCTACTATTTTAAGACATACTGCATGTTTAGTGTTCAACCCTTTTACAGTTTGACACTACGCTTTCCTCTTTTGATTGCATCTGACGGACCAAGTGGGAGACTCTATGATGGATAGTTCGTAAAGCCCTTTGGGACTGAATTGTCTTAATGTTCGTCTTCTGCCTTGCTTCGTCGGGCCCTTGTAGGTGATTTTTCTTGTTGCTCTGTCTTCCTTTAGGACATTGAGTACTTTTGTTATGGTCATTGGGTTTACTTTTATATGTTTCTACATGATCATTTTAGTGTTTTACTTATTTAACCTTTTGTAACCATGACAACTGTTAGAATTTCACTTGGCGGGGATTCATTTTATTTACACTGTCTCGTTTATAGGAACATGGTGGGGCTAAGAGCGAGGTTTGGTGCACCATTAACCGGTTTAAACTCCCCAGCAGTCATTATTATGCTGCTGACCGTTCCAAGGCGGCGCCCCACTGTGTTCCTCAGATGTATGTCTTATGTTGTTTCGTACTGTTTTGGTGACACTTTTGCTTGTGTCCCTTGTTGTTTTCTCGTCTACGGTAAGTATCTTCCCCATTGCCTCTAGTTTTTATTTCTTTGATTACTCCCCACCCCCTCCCCCCCGGTCTCCTGTCCCCTTCCCCTTTGTGGGCCTATTTTTATTTTCTTTGAATTCCTAATCAGTTACAAATTAATTATCATTTAATGATCAACCTGTCCGTGCTCTGTCTTTGCCCTGTCCTGTTTTTGTTTGGGGTCCCCCTGGGCTCCTTGCCATTGGTTCTTGTTGCTGGGTCATGTGGGGGTTGCGTTCATTGAACGCCGCCTTTCCTTGTTGATCTTGTTTATCATATTTTATGTTTTTATTTAACTTAGGAGAGGTTAAATGGAGAATATTACTTTAATCAATGCACTAAATGATAATTGCATATATACCTGAAGGCCAGCATCCCGAGTATGTCGCGTAAGCAACCAATAAAACGCATTTATAGCATCTAAATTCATTTTCTATTAATATTTCAAATAAACAAAGATATAATCGATAAGGAGATATTGAAAAATTCCTTTTAATGATAATGAATTTTTTTCCTGGTGTGTTTTACTTAAACATTTTGAAGCGTGTTTTTGCAAGGTGTATTGTTTATCTTTTTGTTACTTTGTTACTTGCCTACGCGTGGGTGATTAAATCGAATTTCCATGTTCTTCCTTAAATTTTCTTTTACATTAATCATCAGAAAATAAAATAAAAATAGTTATTAATTATCGTTGACAAAACATATCCCAAACCTCCTAAGCATTGCAAAGGTTCTTCAGTATCTATAGAAAAATATTTTTATACAAATTCATATATACACTTTGATCTTTATTTTACATTTCGGTCAAATTTGGCTGGAATTAAACAGATAAATACCCAACCGCTTTTGTGTAATAGTATCTGAAAATAAAGGACCTAATCTCAAACCTCTTCAAGTATCTCAAGTATCTCCACATTGTTACTGTTTAGCTAATGAAGAATTTGCCACCTGACTATAATATGACATCTTAGCACACTATAGGATGCTAAGAACTACTTCATGGTTTTTCGTATAAAATATTCATTTTCACATTAAATTTTGTTTATGGTTTATTTACAGCACTTGTAAACAGGTTGATGACACCATAGGCACATCTAGTGAAAAATAAACAGCTCTTGAATAAAAGGTTAGAGGAGTTGTACTGAGACGATATATTGTAATATTGTTATCACTTGTTATAACACGTATTTCCAAATGGCTGATAACATAACTTGAAAATAAAGATATTAAAACAGAATCTAGCAACGGATTGCAATACAGGTTGTTTCAACAAAATTTATAAAACAGATCGAGAAAGTAACGTGCATTATGATAAATTGTGAGTAGAAGTAGCAAGTTTTAAATTGAATATGCAGTAAATATTTTCTTACCTGTTGCCATCCATTGTTGTTTTTAAAACATATTTTTTTTAAATAATCACTCGATAATATCAATATTTTAGAGGTACGTTGATCGCAAATATAGAGCTTCACTCATTTATACGCGTTGGTTTCAATAAACTAATAAATACTGCCAACGGCAATTTCACATTCAAATTAGGGATCCAGTACGTTTCCTGATTTAATGGTGCCTTATTCAGAACATGTTAATGCTCTTGTTTTTTATGTAACGTGTCCTATAATCTTAGCTTTTTATTATCATACATCCGCTGCTCTCTACTGCACAAAATAAATACACTTTCTTAAATAATCGACGTATACGGCACTCGTTTTTTTCATCGCTTAAACATATCTTTTAACAAAACTATAAAGGCGTGCAATACACCGTCTCTAAGCAAACATTGATATTGATCGTAGCGTAAACAACTGTATGATATGATTCATCGTTTTCTTTAAAATCAATTTAACTCTTGATATTTCACATAACATTTTTAATTCCTACTATATGATATTGCCAGGACATTGATATTTCTTTTTATTTCTTCAAAGGATTATTGCTAAACAAACAAAAGTAGAACAACGCAAAGGATAACGTAAGACAACTTTTTGTTTCGTTTTTTAGATAGGTTTAAAGAAAACTTGTTTTAAAAAACAAATTTTGGTAGTTTTACAAATGGGTTTTATGTTGGACTACTACGGTGTCCTGTAAGGGCCATCACGAGACACACGTAACTCGAAACATTGACAAGACGATGAAAAAAGTTGAATGTTGATGTTGCTCATCAAAGACGCCTTAAAATGGTGTGAAAGTCACAGATAAGTATAGGATATCGACCGAGTACGAGGTCTTTCTGTTTAGGAAAGACCTGGTCATGAATTTCATGTGATACCGAGGGCGCGTAGCGCTCGAGGTGTTTCATGAAATTCGTGGCTAGGTCTTTCCTAAACAGACAGGACGATGGACGAGGTCGATATCCAGCTTACACACCGTAAAACCTAATTGGCTTGAGCAATTGCTGATCCGGAGCATTTGATGTAATTCACAAATATCATTTTTAACACAACGCATATACAGGTAACCTTTATCAACACTCTCCTTAAATACAATATAATTATAAATGTATTTTGCAATAAACGTTGCTTTTCTCTTTGAAATAATAATCACAAAGCTTAATGTGCAATTTGTGAATAATAAAGTGAATAGGTCTGTAATGGAAGGTATATTAAAGAATGAATTGGGATACTGGAAGAATTGCTAAAGCCTAGGTCACAAATAAGAAAATGCCGCCGGGCGGCGTCTGTTTCTCCAAAAAATCGCAATATCGGCCGGCGTCCGTCCGGCGGCAGTGACTATCGGACGGCAGCAGCTGAAAATTTTGCTCATCGGGCGGGCGCCTTCGAGTTTTAAGTAATACTTAAAAGCTAACGGCGGCCGGACGATAATTTTTGGGGTCACTGAGTATAAATATCATCGAGCGGACATCGTTCGGTCGCCGGGCGGCGACCGGGCGATGATTTTTTTGATCGGGCGATTTTTTGTTCTACTAAAACAGCGTCCGATTTAAAAGGCGTCCGGGCGGACATCGGCCGGGCCCCGCCCGGTGCCTGAATAGAGCTAAGTAGTCAAACGATTATCGCCCGGTACCCGGACGATTCATGTACCAGGGCTGGGAATAAAAACTGCGTCGTATCCTACAAAATGTAAACAAACCCCGCCATCTTGGAGCGAAAAATGTATGTTTTTGTTTATAACTCTTTTTGTTGGAAATGACTGAAAACAAGATATATGTATTAACACGCTACACTATTTTCCGCTTCGTTCGGTATATGTTGCTTGCACAACTATTTTGTAAAACAAAAGTTATAGCGAACTTGCAACTCGAAGCGGGGCAGAATTTTTATGAAAATGTGTGGATACGACGCAGTTCATATTGCTTTATCTATCGTTTTGCCTTCAAATCAATTATATATTCGTTTTCAGAGTTCACCATAAACGTCAAAACATAATTTTGCATCATTTACTTAACTTTCATTTAAAACAGATGTTTATTTTCCAAGAAAATAATGGTTTTTACGAAATGATACGACGCAGTTGAAAATAAAATATGATACGACGCAGTTGTATTTTCATTGCAGGCTGAATATGGGTTAAACTATTTAAATTATGTGCTAGGTATGCCAATAACGTCCTACAACATTTCTTGTTTACAACTTAAGTCAAAAGCAGAGGTCACTCATTGGTTTCATAAAAATGGAAATGTAATACAATTTTATTAAGGCTGCATTTTTCGGTCGCATTTTAGTACTAATCATAAGCATCTACAAATTCCGAAAAGCTGTATCAAATGCAATATACATTGAAACACGTGATCGCACATCCATATGACAACGTGTTCTACTGTTGCCTTAGCATGCTTATAAACTTGTTCACGTGAGTTCGAAATGGGAGTGATTACTATTTTTGATACAAAATTCAATATTCCAGTGTAACCTCCACTGGACCCTGTATTAATCAGGAATGACTTTTTTCTTAAAAAAAGAGAAAAAATTACAAATTTTGAAAAGGTCTCTCGCTATCGGGAATGCGCAAATTGCATGCCTACCGTTGTTACTTGTAATGAGCAATAATTTCCGTCAATTCCGTTATTACTTATGTCTTTTACGTGCCAATTTTATTGTATTCATTTTCTTAATAATCGACGAGGACAGATGAGCTTTATTATTTGAAACTGAACATTAATTTTTTTAAATTATATTATAAATGGTTAAGCTACAATATATTTTTGCAAGTAGGTTATGCGTTCCGTTTAGTCATTTTATGTTCAGCGCCGCGGAACTTTACCCCTGCGTTTCTTTATCGCCGATGAGGAAAGGTCTACGGAATGTATTTTTTTCTATATTTGCACTTAAGTATCATTCTTCTCCATCAAAAAACTTTTCAAAATCGAGTTACATATGATACAGCTACAAATTATTTTGTAAAAAAGGTGTCCGTTTTGCAAAGGTATTTTACGCAATGCACCGATAAATTTGATACAGATATAGGCAGACATGATCTTTCATCAGTATTGAAGAATTATTAAGTTTTCACAATATTGAACAGAAAATGTCAGATTATCGTATCGAATTTTCAACAGACTAGAGACATGGCATCTTAACATACCTTCATACTAAAGTGTAATTTTTATTTGATAATGAATTGCCTGAAAACTTAAACAAAATTTTTCAGAAAATGACTTCACAGAGGATTACCCCCAGTTTACATTGAAAATTTCTCTGCTATTAATACCGAAATAAGAAATTTAAATTTTATTCTCTTTATAATTATTTCAAATATTTATAATCTTAAAACTTCACGCCAGAAGTTAATAAAAAAGCTGCTTATTTGTACAGCTGACGTTAACAAATTTTGTTGAAAAAAAAACAAATCAGACAGGTGTGTCCGACCGAGGCCGAGCTGTTTATGTTTACTGAATTCAAATCACTTGACCTGAACAGCTATAAATACGAAAACCACCGGTGACTTTTTATTCTTTTGTGTGGAAAACCTATCAAGCTAGTTTCAAAATATCGATGGTTCTATTTTGCCTGAAATAATGCACAAAGGCGCACCTGAGGTCCTAGCCCCCTAGTAAAGCTAATGTGTAGAGTGAAAGTTTGAAAAGAAACCACAAAAAGCAGTCATTACCCAGAACATGCAGAACCACAGTTAACTTAGAGCGTAGCTAGCCAAAATGTATTTAAGTTAATAGATTTCTACATTTTATTTTGCGAAAAAAATTAGGGATAATATTGAACATACATGCAGGAAAATATAAGAAATTATTTCAGATATTATGATCAATAAGGTAACATGTTCATGTATAACTGAAAAGTAGCTTCCGCAATGTAAACTTTCAAATTAAATGTTATATTGGACATGACACATTGTATTCTAAATAATCAACAGAACATTGCTTTACACCGCAAATGATCTGGGTTTTTATCTAGCGCAAGTGATTATTCCATAAAATAGAAAATATTGCCAAAATTATCCCTGTTGAAAAGACTGCCAAAAATACAACTGCGTCGTATCATATTTTATTTTCAACTGCGTCGTATCATTTCGTAAAAATCATTATTTTCTTGGAAAATAAACATCTCTTTTTAATTGAATTTTAGTAAATGATGCAAAATTATATTTCGAAGTTTATGGTGAACTCTGAAACAAATATATAATTGATTTGAAGGAAAAAACGATAGATAAAGCAATATGAACTGCGTCGTATCCACACATTTTCATAAAAATTCTGCCTCGCTTCGAGTTGCAAGTTCGCTATAACTTTTGTTTTACAAAATAGTTGTGCAAGCAACATATACCGAACGAAGCGGAAAATAGTGTAGCGTGTTAATACATATATCTTGTTTTCAGTCATTTCCAACAAAATGAGTTATAAACAAAAACATACGTTTTTTGTTCCAAGATGGCGGCGATTGTTTACATTTTGTAGGATACGACGCAGTTTTGATTCCCAGCCCTGTGTACAGGTACCGGGCGATAATCGTTTTGTCATCCGGCGACCGGGCTGCTTGTGTTTGTTGTAATTTCAACTTGAAGAAGTTGTAATTGCCTCAAAAATATATTTGTGAATTTCTTTTGAATACTAGTAAACATGAATTTTTTCTTCAATGTCCATGCGAATGTCTGATTGATTTTCGCCTTCTACGGCCTCGATACTGGCCGTTGGTGACTCGTTGTCAACAACACGGACCAACTCCTTGGCCTTCCCTTGGGTTTGGCAGCTGACTTCTTTGCTGGCATAATTACAACTGGCTGATTGATCTAGGATGTCATTAAATGTAAAGTCATTGTCGCCCGGTGCCCGCGCGGCAACCGTCCGATTCACTTTTAAATCGCACAGGCGCCGTACGGACATCGGGCGGCGACCGCCTGATCCGTTCAATTCTTTCTGTAAAATCCACTCGTTAAAAATCGCCCGACGACTGTTTCATTCGTGACCACGCAAGGTATCAGATTTAAAATCGCCCGGCGTCCACGACATCAAAAAATCTGCCGATTTTATAAAAATCGTTTAATCGGACGGCGCCCGTTTTATTTGTGACCTAGGCATTAGTGCAGTCAATTAACATTGATTGTCTTGTTTAAATAATGTATCCCGATTTTGTAAGACGGGAACATTATGACAATCATTTACATGCTATTTCAACTTTTAATTGTATTTCATGTTGTCTTTGTCTGGGCATTGGCAGGTCTATTTTTCACGTGTATTTCATGACCGGGTCTGTCTGACTAGAACAGACCTGTCCACGTGCAAAAGATAAACCTCATAACGGACTTATCTTTTGTTTAAACAGGTTTATCCCAAAAATAAAGACCTGTCACAAACAATAGAGGAAGTGTGTAATGTACGAAATCAGCATTGTGCGCAATTACAGTTC
>NW_026862912.1:0-44647 GCF_026571515.1 Ruditapes philippinarum | reverse complement strand
TTCCATTGCATTTATTTATTTGTTTATCAAAAATAAACACCAGTTTAAGTTAAAAACCGTGTTCTTCCGTATATATCTAATTCCGTCTATATATCGTATACTAAAGTTTAGCGATTTCCTGCTTCTTGACCCGGCCTTTCCTGACAATACTATAAAAACTGCTTCAACACTAATCAAACTTGGCACAAATGTTGACTGTACCATTGCCCTTGAAACAACATGCTCAGGCTTAAGTTTTCTGTTACCATGGCAACGAGGGGACATCTCAAAATTGCCAACAATCACTATTTTGCGTTAATTTTTTTCCATCAAAATTGATTTCAAAGTGCTGCAACTTCTCAATGGATTGAGAAAAAGTCAAATGCTTTTCAGCGTTGTTTACACGTTACCTTATGATCAATCTGGGGTGATTTATAGCCTCTCACAAGTTCAAAATTTTCTTGGCGATGAGGCAGACTCCGCCCCCCTTCAAACCCCCTAAACAGAAGGGGGCACACCCCCCTTCTGGCAACCCCCTGATGTATCCTTTGGTTGAGGGGCGCGCCGAAAAAGTGGTCACACTTTTTAACAACATTTCTCAAACAAAAACAAGTGTTGGGGGCCTAAATAAGGCATTTTTTCACCATTAGAGACAACAAAAAGGGGGTGTGAAAAAAGGCGTTAAAAGGCGTGTATATCGCGTAATGGGTTAATTTAATAGCATTAAATACCATCCCATGTCACCTTAAATAACTATTGAAAAGCGACAGCTGCGCATCGTGTAGAAAGCTATGTTCTTTCAAATTTCATAATGCACCAAAGAGTGAGAACAAAAGAACTTTGAAAAATTTGATTAAATGTTTGGCTTAATCACGGGTATTTCTGGATTATCTAGAATATGTACTCGGTCCATGGACGATTTTGAGTTAAAAAAATTATGAACGCTTTAAGTCAAATGAAACTGTAGAAAGCTTGATACTTGCGATTATAACATGTAAGTTAAGAAAGGTGAATAGCTTTACAATTGTCGTCACTATTGTTAAAGCGTATTCTTCTTCTCTCAGTTTTTCAACGTTTGTGTCATTTCAGATTAATGTAGTATTGGTAAGACTCAATCTTTACATTGTTGGTGTAAATTACGAATTGCTTGTCCTATATAATAATAGAATAGTATTGTATATGTTTTAATTTTACGTTACAACATCTTTTAAGTATTTATACTAATACTTATCTTTTTCACTTATTCTTTTTCCTTGTAGTTATTTGTACTTCTTCTTTTTATATTTCAAGCTAGAATATCTGCTTCGATTTATAATGTATTGTTTAAAGCCCATGGTTAAATTGCTTTAGAGTTAGTACATCAAACTTGTTATTTTATGTTTCAACACACAAAGAGGTTACATTCGTATGATGTAATATTATATAAAAAATATGTACCATTTATACATTGTATATCTTTTCCTTTGTTAATTAAACAATTACCGATATAATTTAAACTATCTATAAAGTCCACGACTACTTTCTTTTTAATGTTTCCTTAGGACTGGTTTGCCTTGTGTAACGGTTGAAACAGTTGCAACGGGAGATGACCTTTAACCATGAACTGCATGTTCGCGTTCAATTATTATTCGCTAAATATATCATAATATAAGCAAAAAGCAGATGCCCATCCCGTCATTTCTGTAAGAAAAAAATTGAAATTAAAACAGTTACAGACAAATAAATATTGTGTTCTAATTGCTTGTTGGATGATATTTCTCGTAAAAATATAATTATCTACCAATACTTGTTTTCGTGCGCTTATCAGATTTAAAACTAATGCTCGTAATTACTGATCTGATTAGTCTTTCATCCTGAAGATATTCATAATCGTTCGAATTGCTTTCAAAATAACTTAAAAAGTAAACTCTCAGATTGATTTCTGTTGTTCACTTTAATTGACACTAGCTTTCCTACGTTACACATGTAATTCAGTCAGTCCATGCCATCTTCCACTAGCTGTATTAAATGATGTATTGTTTAACCTTTGCATACGAACCATGCCTCCAGCTAATATATATATATATATATATATATATATATATATATATATATATATATATATATTATATATATATATATATATATATATATATATATATATATATATATATATATACTTAACAACAAATTTTCTTTTTAGCCTATGTTCAAGAAATTGGACTAGCTGGAAGGGCTGGTACAGATGCACATGCCATTCCGAACTTCAACAGAGGGGATTTAACTTCCAGATCAATGAGAAAAGACATGATAGAATTCTCTACAAATACAACTATGTGCAAACGGGAAATGATCAATCACTCTTTGGCTTTACAACAGTCAAACCACTGAAATGCTGCTGTGTATGCAATAACAATCTTTAACTTGAATGTCAGTTTGAGGATCTAGGTGTTAATTAATGTACTGCTGATGAACGGTTATTTGATGAAAAAATCAAATTGGTAGATCAAATTTAAAAGAGTTGTGGAAATAAATCCATATGCAATTGTTTATTTCTATTTTAAACATTACTCATGTAGCTTCAAGACAATGAAATAGGTCATGGTCAGTCAAGATGAAGAACAGACAGCCGGTGATCAAACAGCTCATCCTGAATGTTTGCCCAGGTGAGCTCAAAATTAAAAGACACAAAATGCATTCGCTTAAATAATAGCAAAGATCTTCTAAATAGTGACTATGTATAGCAATTCAAACTATGGGTTGCATTTCCTAAAATAGCACTATCACCCTTTATAGCTGCACTCCTCCAGATTTACAATAAAATATATGAACATTTTGAAAATGCTCTAACAATGTTCAGCAACTTAGTTAGAAAATTAGTCAGAATATGATAAAATATACCTAAAGGTATGATTAGACATCCAAAGAGCTCCTTTACAAAAATAAAGAATTTCTATATAACCTGATATATCACCCATATAGAAAGTGTTTTCCTACTGATTATTGCTGAGAAACTGACAATAACAATTAACTAACAAATCATATATGCTAATGATTGCTTCAACTCAAAATGTTAAAATTATGAATAATTATGTAACTCTACCCTATTCATTTTGAACATTGGTTTGGCAAATTTCTTGCATAGGATGATTACATGTATTTTAACAAATCACTACAATTTGAATGATAAAGAGACTTATTTCAAACATTGCCAAAAATCTTTGCTTAATTGCTTAACCAAGGAATTTTTCGGTAACATTACAACACATGGACTGTAAGTGTCCTTTAGTTATCCTCACAAACAATTCCATCTGTAAATCAGCTCGTATTATTGTCCTACCTGTATTGACAAACACCATCAATTAATTCATGTGCTGGTCTTTCACTTAAAAATTCATACTCTCAATATTTCAAGAGCATATCTTACCAGCAAAATAATCATAAAATATTTCATAACAACCAGCAAACGTTCACTGTTTAATTTTTCAAAATGTTACAGCGATCCAATGTTTCCATAATTAAATACTGGATCAGTATTTGTTTCCTGAATGTATGAGCCATTTAAGGAACTTTTGGTTGATTTGATAACATTTTGAATAATAGGAGAAACCTGATCAATTAACCAACTTCTTATCTCTTCATATTTCATTAGTATCTGGAATGTTTTCTGGAACAATGTCTGTATTTGGAAGTCCAATATGCTCACATGCTACCTCAATTACATAGGCTTTTATCAAATATTCTGCAAGATCTTTGCAACTATCGTACTTATTTTTCACATCCTTTCCATCAGCATCTTTAAGCAAACGTCTGACCTTTTGGCTGTGTAATGTAAATGAATCTGTTTTTTCCGTACTATACAATATTTTGTAAGAACACTTAAACCTGTCATCTGTAAATGGAACAGGTCAAATGTCATAGGACTTAGTTCTTTTAACCGCTCAATCTCAGTTAAAGCTGCTGCTCGAAGGCGTTTAGCACCAGAAAATATTTCACGAGTGAGCTGATCACCACCTATTTGGGTTTTCTGTGTTGGTGGTTCAGCAGCTTGGAAAGTTGAGTCGCAAAGTTCCTGATATGAATCAAGAATGTCAATGACGTCTGTATCGTTTTGTTCAGTTTTGTGCAAAACGGGTTAAGGTATCACTGTATTTCGGACATGCATGCTAGGAATTTTGTCATCTACTTCATTCATTCATCTATGGTAAATTAAAACCATTGGAATGCTCAACCATAATCTTTGCGGCAAGATACGACTTCTTTTGACTCATCTCAAGACAATTTTGTTTTCGGGACATGTTGCAAATCACACTGGGAGTAATATCTGAACAATTATGAAATGTTACATTCTGGATTATAGCAGCTAAGCCAAACCAGTGATCCATATGTCCAGATTTCCCGACACATTTTCTTACCTGTTCAACATTGACATGGAAGTTGATATTACTCACAACAAGTCGAAATCTTTCCCCTTCCTTGACACATTTGATAAGCTCTGAGTTAAAGCTGTCGGATACACCTGACATAAATTGTAGCATTCCATTGTGGCTGAGACAAATGCCTACTTTTTGCAAACGATCGTACACCTGGAATTTATTATAATATCCATTACATTCCATATATAAATGTTGTCATATATATAACATTTAACACATAATTGATTACAAGAATATCAAAAGTTAACAATTATAATGAAGCAAATAAAAAATTGCATTCTTTATGGATAATCATTTTGTCTTTCAACAGCAAACGCATTTATAAATTCAAACATACTACATTGTATATATAAAATTACCCTGGTAGCTCACTTTTTTCAAGGGTATTTATATGTTTGGATGTACTTAGTGGTTAAATCAAAACAAACATTTGTTCATTTACATGTCTTTGTATAAAGTTGTGAACATTATAATGATATTATGCTTACCATGCATAACCTTTAGCTAAATGTACTTAATATTTAAATCACCATCTGGACATTTATAACAAACTGCAACAACAGAACTGAAAACAAAAATGTGACTCATAACAGAACTGTTACACCTTTTACTGTACATGTGATCAACACCGAAAATTGCTGGAGGCCTGCCTTTGACTCTGCCCCCCCCCCCTTATTTTGAATAAGAATGGTCCATGACTACTCTGAAAGTTATGTAAAATATTTGAGTTTAACGAGGCTATTGAATACAATAACAGTTATGATCATGAAAAAGATAACACACTTTCCAAAGGGTGAGGGGTGGTTTTTTCTCATAAAGCACTTTATTTTTATTTTTGTAGAAGAAAAACACTTAATGAAAATTTAATTTTAGGGGTAATTTTGTGATTTCTAGCACTTTTCAGTATACAATTATCATAATAATAACGACATTTATAAGCCAAAATATGACCCTCTTGATACATTTTCTGGTATAATTATGCATAATTATGCATTTCATTACAACCATGGAGCTATATTACATTATTTATATACATCTGTGGCAACATAATGTATATGTTCGAAAAGAGGCGCAAGAATTTTGCCTCGCAAAACATGTAAATAGGTTTACACTTATATTACATGTTTTGCACAAAATTAAAAACAAATATTTTTTAAATAATTTTATTTCCTGTCGCTAGAAAATTGATTGACTTCGCTTTTATGATATGGGCATTTATTACATATAATAGAATCTATTCCTATCCGGTCCCGATTTTATTCGTTCTATTTTTAATAGGAAAAGAATCCTGAACCTGTCTATTCCGAATTCCAGACGATTTTTTCAAGTTTTGTTCTTATTTTATTCTAAAATTAACCTCTCGGATCCGAACAGATTTTGCCAAATGTCACACCTACATTAAAAATAACAAATAATCACACATCTTGCTGGTGTAAACATTCATCAAACTGATCAGAGAAATTTCGCTTGATTAATAAGTGAAACATATGATCTGTGAAGGTGTGAAAATTACACTTGGCTTGCCTTGATATCTACTATAATTGCTTAATTGATTGTTTTTCGTCACCATCAATAAATATTTTGATATAATGCAATAGAAATATCTTAATTTTTTGTAATGGATTTAATGACACGTCATTAAGTAACGGATATTAATGGAAACTGGCAGTGAATTAGGATAATCGCTGAATCGGATAAGAGTAAAAAATAATTGACAAATGCTGGCATGAATATTTAATCATGTCTCAGCCTCCTGTTTAACATTGTAGGCTATCTTACCGTTGAGGACATAATTGTTTTGCTTATTTATTTATTTTTATTTATTTAATTTTGTAATCACATGCATTAAAATGAACGATAAGAGATTGCAAAAATAAAACATTAAAATTGCAATTTCAAACGCATTCTTTTTTTCCTTAAACTATTCTGCCAATAGCATGAACAAACCTTCTAATCCGGAAACCTTTCTAATCTTAAATATTCTTCTGGTCCGGACGAGTTCGGATTAGACAGGTTCCATTGTATATAAAAGATAATGCTTTGGCATCGTGAAAGAACCTGTATCCGAAATTCTGATAAATTCGAAATATCGGGACCACTCCTATCACCAAAAATTGAGATGAACTGATAAAACCAAGAATTTTCGATATAACCAGCATATTATGTATATTGTACGAGCAAAAATATATAATTTCAACTTCTTACTAAAATAATACGCAATATAGTCTAACACTGGACGCCGCCATTAACAGCGTGTGCCTGGCCTATTGAACGGAGAGAAAAGGGCAGGTAATCCAGACTATCATTAAATGAACCAAAATGACATTCTTGTATGGCACGCGACTCATCTGGCACCCCATGCAAGATTAAATTTCCGGCGTGCGTAAAACTTACGGAAACGCCAGTCTACAAGAAAAAAAATTATTTCGCGTTTCAATAATAGATAAATATTGTTCAATATCTATTATCACCTTTGTACAATGATAAATTGACAGAGTACAGGAAAATGTGGTGGAAGTTTTATGTGTATTTTACAATTTTCTTAACTATCAATAATAAATAATTTGACTTATTGCTACACCCTATTGACCCGAATTTCCTTTATCAGAGTGATGAGTAAGAAAAATTGTTCGTTTTTGTAGTTAATTAACTCCTTTGTTTTACTTAAAAGGAGGACAATATTTTCTGCCACAGTGCTTCAAACATGAATACAAAGAAGTATTAAATGAAGTGCCTACAATAAATTTTCATTGCCTTTTAATTTATGAGGCCTCAAATTGAAATCTAGTACTTTAAGTTATCTTCATCTTTCGTGCAAATTCTTGGGTCTTGACCTTTAAACAAAAGCCTACGCGACTTGATCGTTTACAAAGTGCTTTATGACTTACGATGAGCGATTTAAGGAAAACATATTTTATTGTTGAAGTAACTAGTAGTACTAATGTACGTTCTCAGGTTTAAGATATATACGTTTAGATATTTTTGCTGATTAGAGATTTATCAATTATGACATACGTGAGTACTTTTTTGCTTATTCTTTATCAGAACCCCTCGTTCTTTTTTGGGTAATATTCTTAAAATGGTTCCATGTATTATATTTGCTATATATTCCTATAATTAATATGTGTATACTATCTTTGCTTTATAATTATCCATCATTCATCCCTCATTCCTATAATCAGTGCCTTATTTTATATTTGTTCTGTATACAATTACAAACTTTGTCTGTTCTTCATATTCATTTAATTATTTCTTGTGTTATCTTTTTTTTATTCAGCATCACTTTTAGTATTTATTACATATATATAGGATAATTAAAAGCTTATGAAAGTAAACAAATATGGGATTCTCTTTGATTTCAAATTGTTTTGTCTTTTTAAGAATTAAAAAACCATACAGTATATGATGGCAATTTTAAATCATAGCTATAAATACATTAACAAATAGACTTTAACATAGTTTGCGTAAAATACTTGTATTATTCAGCACGTTTTCTATGAAAAATATTAAACGACAAATATGATCATAATGATGCTAAATAAATAAGTGCACGATTCATTTTGTTTATCCAGAAACATAAAAACTAACGAAACAAACAAAACAAGCACAGATCTCCGCATATTGTATGTTACTTATTTATATATATCTTGATTCATCGCTGGGAATTTTTATTACAGAAGTATAAATAATTATATTAAGTTTTATAACTAATAACTTTAATATATTTTCTAGCTATTATTAAATATTTTAAATAGTATGAAAATATCGTTTCAAGAAAGTATTCTACAAATAAAACACTTTATACTTCTTATAGCTAAACAACCCAATTTCATCCAGACAAGGACTGGTGTTAGTTTTTTGTATGACATTATTCAATAAAAACAACAAAAGATTTAACAAATAAAGTTTTATAATAAACAAAAATAATGTCGTTCTTTTTAACTGTCTAATGTATCAGCATTTATTTATTTAAAATTAATTTTAAATTATAGGAATCTTTTCGAGATACAGATAACTATATAAACCATAATACTGACAAAACAACATTTTTTATTTCAGGTTTATGGTATTACGTATGTGTTTGTCATTATTGTCACCATCAGTACATTTCCTGTAACGTATGCTGCACAACTTTCAAATATCTTAGAAGAGAAAGAGGCAACATCAAATGTCGGCAAAAGAAAATCTGATCAATTAAAGCATAGCGCCATTAGTCATCTGAATGACAGCCTTCGTTCTTGTCTTGATCAAGAAAAATGTACAACATTTGGAATGCCTTTGTCGACAGAATACTCAACAGAAAACACATCAAATATACGTGTTACATTCATGGATTTCCCTGCATATCAATTCTCTATAATTTTAATACGAATTTCTCATTATGTAACTTTTATTTCTGGCTTTACAACAAACATGTTAACAATTGTAACTCTGATACATACGAGACATGTTCACCTAACAGACATATATGTGATTGCGTTAGCATATGCAGATCTAGTAACAGTTACAACAAGATTCATATTACAGATGCTTGAAAATTACGCACTCTCTGTGGATAAGAACATTTGTAGATTTATGATTTATACTCAATCTTCAGCAAAGACATACTCAAACCTCGTCATGGTGCTATGGTCATTAGAAAGACTTATTGCGATACAGTTTCCTTCTAAATGTGTGTGTTTCCATTCAATAAGAAATGCAAAGAAAAGTCGTATTCTTATATTACTGTTCTGTATTCTACTTTCTATACCATATCTTATTCAAGGTGCGATCACATCTGAAAATACAGAGCTAGCTGGAGTGTGCATAAACACTGAATTTACACAAAGGTTTTGGATTCATATTGAACATATCTTTTATATGCACATACCAATTATCTTAGTAAGTACGTGTATTGTACTGATATATCATAAATTGAAATATATGCCAAATTCTATGATTATTGATTTCAGCAGCCATGCCGTAATTGTCAATCAACGGAAGTATAACAAAGAAAAAACAATTATATTCCTTTATTTGGCTCTTATATTTGTAATCTTGCATATTCCAAACGGCGTAATTATGGTTTTTAGATTAATGTTACCAAACAAAATTGTATATATGAATCATGATCCTGACAAATTTGCAAGCCTTTTTCTCTTCACAAGTATTTTTCACATCTTCATGCAATTCAACGCCTCTATTAAATTGTGCGTAATGTATATATGTTCCACACATTTCAAATTAACATTTCGTTCACTATTTTGCAAGGAACAAAAAAGAGCACGCTCTTTAGATATTGAAATGACCACCGTTTAATAACTGTGTGTGAAATTTAAACAAACATCTGGTCGACCTTACATATAAGATGTATTTTATTTCAAATCGGGGTTTGTCGACAATATAGCCCTTATCTCTGACGCAGCTCACGGTCATCTAGTACATTCAAAAATATATATTAAATCAGATTTGTCCAAATCAGCTGTAAGAGTTAACATCACTAAACAACGAAGGCCATTGTCTTCAACAGAGGGGGAAACAAGCAGGTTCGAAACATTGGCACTTTGCTTGTACTAATTTCGATGTAGTACAGAAGTTAACTTATGTTGGAGTATCTTTTTTTTAAGCTCTTTTTTTTAAATATATGACCATTGAAAATGTTATAAAAGGGAAACGTGTTGTAAATCGTATTTCATATTCTATGAATAAATGTGGACAGTTATCAGACTCGTTTTCAAATTTGTTGATAGCAACGTGTTACCGGTCATGCTATAACGTAGCCTATTAATTTAATGTATCAAACATGTACATATTTATGCTTGAAAAAATATTTGTAAAGATCCGTGAATAAAAACTCATGTAATGCCTTTTCACTTTGGGAATGTGTCATTTACATCTCTATGTATATCCTTATGTGCATTGCTTGAAGTATTGGCTTAAAATTATTAATATGCCTGAAACAAGGTATGTCAAAATCCTAAATTGTTTGGGGTACAAATATTCATTTTAAATGAGCTTAATATGTTAATTTAAAGAGTTTAGTCCCAATATTTGCAAAATTGGTATATCGTTGTTGAATCATCAACAAAATTATCGGATTATTATTGTATCAAAATACTTGGATATTTCATATGTTTGAAAATAGATATTATATTGTTATGCTCAACCTTGATCTGACACTCTTGCTTTGGAATAGGTACTAGGCAGACATCAATGTATTCCTAGAGAACGAACACTGTAATTTAATATGTAAAACGTCTTAAATATATAACGAATAACATTGTATGTTTAAAGGTCGGGTAATGCAAGACTTACGAAGCATGTATATAATACTACCTTCTTATTCAATATTTAATCGAATTACGTATATTGTTAAGCTGTAGAAATGATATTTTTTATTAAAACACAGCTTCGTACAATTTTACTTACTTCAAACAAAGAAAGTCTTTTTTTAAGAGCTGTTACAGTTTTTTAGACTATAACAGTATATGTTTAAAGCATTATATCTTGTTTAACATCTTGCTTATATTATGTCTAGAAACTGTTCATACTTTTCATCTTTCATCAACACCGTAGGGAACGTGTTACAGTATCGCGTTTTTCGGTTACAGTATAGAATTTTCAAGATGGAGGATTATTTATGGGAAGAGGTGTAGGTGATTTTTATTCAGGTCCTTACTACAAGTAGTTTAGTTTCTAAAAGTTGTTTTTGTGCTTTGCTTGTAAGGAACAGAATCCGGTATCTAGTCATATATTTCTTCAGACCCTGCACCGCAGATTTATCTCTTTATTGTCTCATAAATGTGTAGATTTGAAGGTTTAAAAATTTGAATCGAGAGACCAACACATTTTTTTCCCATTCCGACATTATTTAAGCATGCCTAGATAAAGTAAATCTACAAAACGTTAGTCCTTTGTGTTTATAAACGTTATAAAAGTAAATGACCAGTTGAACCTATTTTCCTGTTGGTAAAATGCGTTTGAAAAAATAAACAATGTTACAGTATAGAGCGAGGTTAATTTTGAAGGGTTACAGCATAGACCTAGCGACTTTGAACCAATTTTGTTACAGTTTATACTCAGATTTCGGTTACAGTTTAGATACTTTCCAAATTTCAAACAAAGCTCGTGTATCCATTATTTTTATGAAATAACACATACTTTTCTATTTAATACATTATTGAAAGGTTGTATTACTTTTTTTCTTCAGCAGAAAAGTTATAGTTTGCTATTTTTCTTACTTTAAGTTTCTGATTGAGACTTTTTGCAGAATAAGTAATGTCCTAAGTAAGGACTGTTTTCACGACAACAACAGTAACTTTTATCGAATTGTATTGAGAGAAGAAAGATTATTGCTTGATTTCATTTCACATTATAATAATGCCTATTAGTAATAAATTAGAGAAAAAAGAATCCTTAACAGAAGTCCAACACGGAAAACATGAAAATTTTGCAGGATCAGTTTGTTTAAACCTGTTCATGGACGGAAGTGGTAACTGCAAGCTACCGTCTACGCCTCCTAGCACCGGCTTCAGCAGAATTTACATTAAACATGAACTGGTACACTTTAGATTTTTTAACATCTGTGGATGTGTTCATATGGCGGTTATCATGGAACCTTCAATGTGACACATTATTGCCATTCTATGAAAAGCGGCATATTACCCCAAGGTTAAACATTTCGTGTGCCCTAAACGAGTAAACAATCTGTGAAACTAAATAAAATGAAATTTTGAGAGGGGATCGGAGGTTATGAAGCCTGCATACTATAGATAAGCTGTCAAAAGACACAATTAACAAGCAGGCAATACCCTAAGAATAATAAAACAGTATTTAAGTGAGCAATATTTCAACCTTAAATTTTATTTTAAGTTGGAATTTCCATCTACCATAATGTATTTTGTAAGTATTTAAAAGGTCTTGTTACGTTTGGCTTTCTTGGATTTTAATTTTCAACGACACTGAGGTCATGTGAAAACATTCCTGCTTTAGTGTAAAGAAAGACCCCAGATACCCTTTGTGAAACATTTCAGACATGAGCGGGCACCTGACTAGAACCATCGACCTTCTGTAAATTAGCTTGATAGATTCCTCACATACAAAGAATCCAAAGTCATGATTGTATTTCAACTACAGCAGTAAATGAAAGATAATTTGAAGTCGACGCGCTTATCCCGACTCTGCCACTTTTATGTACCTCCATCAGGCTCACTAGAGAAGATATTGTAATTGTCTGACCTTAATTTATACTCTATAACTTTCAATATTATTTTCTTTTTCAGAAACATGAAAACTGCTATACAGAATGTCTGAAATAAGAAAAAACAAGTTTTAATTTAATAATGACAAAATAATCGTAAATTCAACAAAGAAGCATTCGAAATGACGCCATGATCATGATTTGATTTGAATGATTTTGGTTCGAGACGAGAAGGGTCTTAAAACATTGCCTTTTTTCAAAATCTATGTTTTGGGTTTTCATATCCCCGATTGCAACCGAAACCATCTGAACGACTAATTGGTAGAACGTCATGTAAATTTCATCATATTTAGTCAGGTAGTTACTGAGCGGATGAGATTGAACACACATGTGTACGACAGACGGACGAATAGCCATCGGGCCAATAAGCTCACAGAGATTTAAAAGTCTATGTAACATTCATACATTTTACCTAGTATATATAGAAAATATCGAAGTCTAAACTGTAACCGAAATTTGAGTATAAACTGTAACAAAATCGGATAAAAATCGCTAGGTCTATGCTGTAACCCTGCACAAATCACCTCGCTCTATACTGTAACATTGTTTATTTTTTCAAACGCATTTTACGAACAGGAAAATAGGTTCAACTGGTCATTTACTTTTTTAAACGTTTCCTAACATAAAGGACTAACGTTTTGCAGATTTACTTTTTCCAGGCATGCATAAATAATGTCGAAATTGGAGAAAAATGCGTTGGTCTCTCGATTCAAATTTTCAAACTGTCAAATCTGCATATTTATGAGACAATATAACGATAAATCTGCGGTGCAGGGTCTGAAGAAATATATGACTAGATACCAGATTCTGTTCCTTACAAGCAAAGCACAAAAATATATTTTAGAAACTAAACTACTTGTAGTACGGACCTGGATAAAATTCACCTACCTGTCCTCCCAACAAATAATCCTCCATCTTTAAATTTCTATACTGTAACCGAAAAACGCGATACTGTAACACGTTCCCTACGGTGATCAAGTTACATATATATTGTTAAGCGGTAGAAATGAAAAAAGATATAAAATACCTTTTTTATTAAGAAATATAATATTTGTAATAGGATATTTGTATGTTCTGTCAATATGTATTAGAAACAATATATATCGAAAGACAGAAACATGCAATACTTTAAGCCGATTCTTTATATTTTTACTGATCATTCCCAATAGGATATCTTTAAAAATTGTATGTTAAATACAATAATAGATTATATGAATGTAAAAAAACGGCCGCAGATTGCGGTTTGCCAGCACCCAGCAGTACTCTGCCGAAATTATAGTCACTCCTAAGTCCCGTAATACATCCACTATTATCATAAGTAAAATGCTATAATTACGCACAAAAACAAAAGTTAAATATAAAGCAAATGTTTTGAAATGAAAGATTAATTAAGAAACATTTATAATTAATGTATAACGCAACAAAGTCTAATAAATAAGACATTGAAATTACATTTAAAGAAAGCTTACATGTTTGATATTTGATTTTTAGCTTGAACCTAATAAATTGTACTTGTATAATAATTGTATGATTGAATCAATCAATGTAAATATGTACTGTGTTCATACTCATACTTGGAGGAACATATTAACGTAATTTGATCCAATAAAACAATGGCATTATAATGCAGCAAAACTACAATTATTTTATGCGACGTTACTTTGCAATAGCAACAGAAAACATTTCTGACTTTTATTTCATAATGTTAAAATTAACTTGACCCAAAATACAAACGAAATGCAATTAAATATGTTTATCTCAAGTTTTTCTGTGAAATACAAAAAAATATCAGTGTAATAGAATTCATATCACACTGCTTGTAACAGTGAGAAATATTAATGTTCGGTTCCCATTCTATACATCCAAAAACCAAACAAAAATGGAACACACAATAGATAAATATTTCATGACATGAGTAACGTCAAAAATGTCAACATCATTTGGCACAGTCTTTCTCTTTCAATGACCAATCTATCAAATGCGATGTAAGACAGTAAATGGCATTAATTTGTTTTTACCTCGCTCTCTATATTATATAAATATTTCACAATGCGATTTAACATATGACAAACAGGATGAACAAGGAAAGGCGTCGTTCAATGAACGCAACCCCCACACAACCCACTCGCAAAAAAACTGATAATGGTTACGCCGATTAAAGAAACTCTAAGCTTAAAAGGCCTTTAGCGTGGATATTACATGATAACAGGTTAGATTAAGTACAAATGAGGATCATGATTGTCTTATATCGCTCACTTTAGTATAATTGCAATTAAATACATATCATATACGTCTTTCAAGGCCAAAAATATATTAGCCACATGATGAGAAAAAAAAATCTGGAAATAAAGTGATCCCTCAAAAGCATTAATCACATCAAAATTACAAGAGAATTGCAGACTCGGTTTGATTGAGTCTGTACATGAGGGATAATGAATATGTGCAACATCCCTCACGCCCCCTAGCACTGGCTTGAGCGGTACTCAATTCTCAACACTTGCTGGCATCAATAATACCGAAAGACACCAATATTTTATCTTTGCAACTTTAAGGATCTAGATAGACAGCATTCAATAAGCAGATGCACAGGCTGATCTTGATTAGCTTGTAATAAATTGTTGATCTGGATATAGTTATACTGGTCGCATTGTCAGAATTTTTTTGTTTTCTTTTGATGCTGCTTATACAAATATACATACATTGTATATAAATGTATATATATACTTAACAACAAATTTTCTTTTAGCCTATGTTCAAGAAATTGGACGAGCTGGAAGGACCGGTACGGATGTACATGCCATTCCGAACTTCATCAGAGGGGATTTAGCTTCCAGATTAATGAGAAAAGACATGATAGAATACTGTACAAATACACTACTATGTGCTCAATCATTTCTTTGGCTTTACAACAGTCAAACCACTGAAATGCCGCTGTGTATGCAATTACAATCTTGAACTTGAATGTCAGTTTGAGGATCTAGGTGTTAATTAATGTACTGCTGATGAACGTTTATTTGATGAAAATATCAAATTAGTATTTAAAAGAGTTGTGGAAATAAATCCATATGTAATTGTTTATTTCTATTTTCAACATTTCTCATGTAGCTTCAAAGAAAATGAAATAGGTCATAGTCAAGATGAAGAACAGACAGCCGGTGATCACAATAGCTCACCCTGAATGTTTGCTCAGGTGAGCTCAAAATTAAAAGACAAATAATGCATTCGCTTATATAATACCAAAGATTTTCTAAATAGTGACTATGTATAGCAATTCAAACTATAAGTTGCATTTTCTTAAATAGCACTGTCACCCTTTATAGCTGCACTCCTCCAGAATTACAATAAAATATATGAACATTTTGAAAATGCTTCAACAATCTTAAGCCACTTACATAGAAAATCAGGAACTCAGAATATGATAAAACATACTAATAGGCACTATAACAAACCGACAAGATTAACTCCATAGTTATGTTAAATGCCATAAAAATCTATAAACAAAGTGATCCCTAGGAAGCTTTAATCACAACAAAATAACATAAGAATTGCAGACTCGGTTTGATTGAGTCTGTACATGAGGGTTAATTAATACGTGCAACATCCCTCACGCCCCCCAGCACCGGCCTGAGCGGTACTCAATTCTCAAAAAATCTGGAAACAAAGTGATCCCTCGGAAGCATTAATCGTAAGAATTGCAGACTCGGTTTGATTGAGTCTGTACATGAGGGATAATGAATAAGTGAAACATCCCTCACACCCCCTAGCCCCGGCTTGAGCGGTACTCAATTCTCAATACTTAATAGTGCTGGCATCAATGATCCCGAAGGACCAGATAGTATAAAATAACATATAAATACAAAAACACTGAAGTGAAGTACGGGGCAACTACTTTTTACAGTAACAGCTGCCACACAGCACTTGACACCTGCTGTTGTGAAGTATAAAAATCTGGAAACAAAAAGATCCCTCGGAAGCATTAATCACGACAAAATTACAGGAAAATTGCAGACTCGGTTTGATTGAGTCTGTACATGAGGGATAATGAATACGTGCAACAATTCTCACGCCCCCCCCCCCCCACCCAGCACCTGTATGCAAAATGTTTTTCTGAGAAAAGCTTAGACATCCAAAGAGCTCCTTTGCAAAAATAAGGAATTTCTTAATAACCTGATATATCATACTTATAAAAAAGTGTTTTTTCTACTGATTATTGCTGATAAACTTACAATAACAATTAACTAACAAATCATACATGCTAATGATTGCTTCAACTCAAAATATTAAAAGTATGAATAAATATGTTACTGTACCCCATTCATTTTGAACATTGGTTTGGCAAATTTCTTGCATAGTATGATTACATGTATTTTAAAAAATCACAAAAATTTGACTGATAAAGAGACTTATAAGGGTTTTTTTAGTGTGTCGGGGGCCGCGACCTGTGAACGTTGCCTTTGCCTTGTTGATCTTTATTCTTGTTTTTATTACAAACATTGCCAAAATTTTAATGAAGTATATTGGTTTATTTTCTCAAATATGAAATACGTTTACCGAGTAGTTGTTATTAAACAGTTTTCCTTTTTAATAAGGATCTGAGATACAAATTTCATGTTAAATGAAAAAAAAATGATAAAACAAAGGATGGCAATCTCTGTTTCTGTGCACTTTTAATGGTATTAGTTTCATTGTCAAAATGTTCTGATATCTCATTCATACCAAAGAAAGAGCTACTACGCTTAACCAAGGATTTTTCAGTAACATTAGAACACATTGACCGTAAGTGTCCTTTAGTAAGCCTCACCAAATATTCCATCTGTAAATCTGCTGGTATTATTGTTCTACCAGTATTGACAAACAGACCATAAATTGTTTCATGTGCAGTTTTTTCACTTAAAAGTGCATACTGATGACAGAGCAATCTCAATATTTCAAGAGCATATTTAACCTGTTCTTGTGACCCTTCAAAATTATCATAAAATATTTCATAACAACAATCAAACATTCTCTGTTTGAATTTTTCAAAATGTTACAGATATCCAATGATTCCATAATTTAATACTGGATCATGATTTGTTTCCTGAATGTATGTGCCATTTAAGGAAGTTTTGGTTGATTTGAAAGAAGAGAAACCTGATTCAATTAACCAACTTTATCTCGTCATATTTCAGTAGCATCTGGAATGTTTTCAGGGACAATGTCTGTATTTGGAAGTCCATTATGCTCACATGCTGCCTCAATTACATAGGCATTTATCAAAGATTCTGCAAGATCTTTGCAACTATCGTACTTATTTTTCACATCCTTTCCATCAGCATCTTTTCGCAAAAGTCAGACCTTTTGGCTGTGTAATGTAAATGAATCTGTGTTTTCCGTACAATATTTTGTAAAAAAACCTCAAAACTGTCATCTGTAAATGGAGCAGGTCAAATGTCATAGGACTTAGTCCTTATTACCGCTCAGTCTCGGTAAAAGCTGCTGCTCGAATGCGTTTAGTATGGAAGGGATTATCTGCCAGTTCACCTATTATGCTTTATGACATTCCAATTTACGTTTTACTTTTGCGATAGTGAATTTGATGTTAGATTTTGTTTATTTTCAATACTTAGTGTATTTCGTATCTTTATAATTATAAAGGTATTTTGAAATATATCTTTGTTATACGTTAATTTGATTTTTATACACGTTTTTTTTGTTTCATTCTGAAAATTGGTATGATTTCCCTTAAAATATATGTAATACATTTTAATTCAAAATCACACATTAAAATCAACTTTAGGTATTCAGTGTATGGACGCTACCGAATATGTGTTAGATCTAATTCATTTGTAATAAAATGTTCAACATTTAATCAAAACAATCGAAACATCATTCGCAGTATAATATGCTGTTTAACATTGACTCATTAAAACAAAATCGTCTTCATAACAATGTTGACGTTATCAAAAAACCAATTTTTGTAGTGCGTTTTCTTACAACAGAGGTCGCTGTTTAATACTAACTGATCCCTTTCGGTGCGGACGTAAAAATCACCTCATGGAAAAGATCCGATCAAACATCGTGATACCCTGCCTTGAAAAAAGCTGTTTCTAGCTCTATATACAACAACAACGAACATGTTCTCTCTTGCATAATGCGCAACATATCATTCAACTCCTTTTTGAAGATCTTTCAGAAAAGGTATGCATGTGGCATACTGTATGCGGCGGATTCCTCAAACTTGGCCTTTTTACTATACGTTATATATAGGGGGAAATATTTGGTAGTCATTAACCTCCACATGATCGGATTAGTTTTCGTAGTATCAGATTTGTGAACACCGGTCAGGGAGCGGTTATTATTTTTTACATTTTTACCAGTTATTCCCCGTTGATTAAAAGGGCCAATTCTAGCGCAAAAACCTAATTAATTTTGAATTATACTTCGAAACTCTTAGTGTGCTATGCAAACTGCTGTTTCGAATACATAATACACAATGTCAGCATGGGACTAAAATTACCATGATTTTTGTAAAATAAATACTGAAACACTGTAAGAATAAAATGTGTGTCAAATTAATTTTAGAAAGCAAATTCAAATAAAGGAAAAATATTTGAAAGCCAGCAAATTAAATATCTAATTATAGTTTGCATGTTTACAGCCTTAGAACTGAAGTGTAAATTAAATGTTCGCAATTTCAATAAGAACTCGAGTAACGTCAGCATGTACAACATCTTTATTGCATAATGATTACACCGTATTAATATTAATGCCTTTATTAATGACAATTATGTTTTCATAATAATAATTATGTCTTCCTATCAATATGAATGTCTCCAAAATAATAAGAATGTCTTCTTATTAATTACAATGTATTCATATTAATTAGAGTGGCGTATAATCCCTTCCATAGTTTAGCACCAGAAAATATTTCACGAGTGAGCTGATCACCACCTATTTGGGATTTCTGTGTTGGTGGTTCAGTAGCTTGGAAAGTTGAGTCGCAAAGTTCCTCGTATGAAACAAGAATGTCAATGACGTCTGTATATTTTGGTTAAGGTATCACTGTATCTCGGACATGCATGCCAGGAATTTTGTCATCTACTTCATTCATTCATTCATCCATGGTAAATTGAAACCATAGGAAATGCTCAACCATAATCTTTGCGGCAAGATACGACTTCTTTCGACTCATCTCTAGACAGCAGAAATTTTGATAAATTCTGAAATTCTACATTCTGGATTATAGCAGCTGAGCCAAACCAGTGTTCCATATGTCCAGATTTCCCGACATATTTTCTTACCTGTTCAATTGACATGGCAGTAGATATTACTCCCAACAAGTCGGATTCTTTTTCCTTCCTTGACACATTTGATTGTTTGTTTGTTTGTCTGTTTGTTTCATTTTACGCCTTTTTCCAACACATTTGATAAGCTCTGAATTAAAGCTGTCAGAAACACATGACATAAATTATAGCATTCCATTGTGGCTGAGACAAATGCCTACTTTCTGCAAACGATCGTACACCTGGAATTTATAACAATATCCATATATACATGTCGATATATCAATAGAACATTTAACACATTATTGATTACAAGAATATCAAAAGTTCACAAGTATAATGGAGCAAATTAAAAACTGCATTCTCTATGGATAATCATTTTGTCTTTGCAACAGCACAAGCATTTATAAATTCAAACATTGTAGAACATTGTATATATAAAATTACCATGGTAGCTTAACATTTTTTAAGGGTATTTATATGTATGAATGAACTGAGTGATTAAATCAAAACAAACATTTGCTCATTTACATGTCTGTGTATAAAAGTGTGAACATTGTAATGATATTATACTTAGCATGCATAACCTTCAAGCTAAATGTACTAAACATTTAAATCACCATCTGGACATTAATTACAAACTGCAACAACAGATGAAACTCATAACAGAACTGTTACACATTTAACTGCACATGTGATCAACACTGAAAGTTGCTGGAGTCCTCTCAAAGGAATGCCTCTGCCCCCACCCCTCCCCTGCCATTTTAAGTAAGAATGGTACATGACTACTCTGAAAGTTATGTAAAATATTTGAGTTTTACGAGGCTGTTGAATGCAATAACAGTTATGATAATGAAAAAAAAAAAACAATTTTCAAAGAGTGAGGGGGTGGTATTTTTCTCATATAGCACCTAATTCTCATGTTTGTAGAAGAAAAAAACTTAATAAAAACTTAATTTTAAGGGAAATTTTATAATTTCTAGCACATTTCAGGATAGGTATACAATTATCATAATAAAAACGACATTTATAAGCCAAAATATAATCCTCTTGATTCATTTTCTGGTATAATTATGCATTTGATGACAACTATGGAGCTATATTACATTATATATATACATCTGTGACAACATCATGTATATGTTCGAAAAGAGGCGCAAGAATGTTGCCTCGCATTAAATGTACATAGGTTTACACTTATGCTATATTACATGTTTTGCACAAAATTAAAGAAACTATTTTTTAAATAGTTTTATGTCCTGTCGCTAGGAAATTGATTGACTTCTCTTTTATGATATGGGCATTTATTACATATAGTAGATCCGGAAACTTTTCCTATCCGGTCTCGATTTTATTCGTTCTATTTTCAATAGTAAAAAAATCGGACCCAGAACCTGTCTATTCCCAATTCCGGTCGATTTTTTCAAGTTTTGTTCTTATTTTACTCTAAAATCACCTTCATTCAAAATAACAAATAATCGCTCATCTTGCAGGTGTAAACATACATCAAACTGATAAGAGAAATTACTACGGAAGAGCATAAGTGTCAGGTGTATGTTTTTTATTAACTCGAAATTTCGAGTTACTTACTCAACATTTCGACTAACTAACTCGAAATTTCGACTTACTTATCTTGAAATTTCGAATTACTTATCTCGAAATTTCGACTTACTAACGCGAATTTTTGAGTTACTAACTCGAAATTTGGAGTTACTTATCTCGAAATTTCGAGTATCTAACCCAACATTTCGACTTATTAACTCGAAATTTCGACATACTAACTCGAAATTTCGAGTTACTTATCTCGAAATTTCGACTTACTAACTCGAAATTTCGACTTATTAACATTACTAGGATGGCCAAATTTATGAGTTACCAAGAGTTTAGATAATATAAGATATTGTAGGGAGTGCGGTTGAACGATGGAGACGGAGAAACGTGTGCCTGGACAAACAATTAAAGTTAAACTTAAACTTAGTAATGGCATGTACACGCCCGACCTAAAAAACACAAGTCTTCCTTTAATTAGTACGTTCAGGCGTTCTTCAGACGTTGTATTGTGTCCTACCTGTTCGATCATATCTTTTCACTAATCATATTCTTCTCATCTATGTGAATAAAACGATCCTATACTTCACGTGTGGGACATCTGAGGAAAGTATCGCGGAGTGGCCAAAATAGGAGTGCTGGGGGCTTTGTCAAATTTATTGGACTGACTATATTTCTTGTAAAATCGGATGCTTTTATATTATTCCCAACATGTACGTATAATTATAACAGCAAGTTCTACTGTTATCAACTTTTATCAACACAATATGAATCAAAGTCTTAGTAAATAATGAATGATGTTACAAAAGCATTATTTGTATAAAGAAACGTGACATACTAACTGCCGTATTTAAAACTTATTTAACACATGAATGTTGCACAGTTTAAAATAGGGTGGGTTTTGGACTTGTTGTATCTCCACATGATGGTTGTATGTGTGCTTTAGAAAAAGAACGATCCGGTTACCACGGAAATAATGTGGAATGTGTGATTTTACACCCCCCCCCCCCCCCCTCTACAAAAAAGCGAAGGATATGTTCAGTATGTGTGAACAATTTGACCCTATTAAATTGTTCTGTTAAATACAGGTGCTCTGTCAATGTGCAACAGCTACACACGAAAGAAAATCTTTAATTCAATCCTTGCTTTCACCGGTAACCAATAAAAGTCGTGCAATATAAGTCGAAATTTCGAGATAAATAACTCGAACTTTCGACTTATTAACTCGAAATTTCGACTTATTTACTCGTAATTTTGACTGGCACTAATGCTCCTCCGTAACGCTTGATTAATAAGTGAAACATATGATCTGTTAAGGTGTGATAATTACACTTGACTTGCCTTAATATCTACTATAATTGCATAATTGATTATTTTTCGTCACCATCAATAAATATTTTGATATTATCCAATAGAAATATCTTAATCTTTTGTAATGAATTTAATGATACGTGATTAAGTAACGGAAATTAATGGAAACTGGCAGTGAATTCAGATAATCGCTGAATCGGATAAGAGTAAAAAATTATTGACAAATGCTGGCACGAATATTTCATCATGTCTCAGCCTCCTGTTTAACATTGAAGGTTACCTTACCGTTGAGGACATAATATTTTTGCTTATTTATTTATTTTTATTTATTTAATTTTGTATTCACATGCATTAAAATGAACGATAAGAGATTGCAAAAAAAAAAAATTAAAATTGCGATTTCAAATGCATTCCTTTTTACTTTCCTTAAACTATTCTGTCAATAGCATGAACAAACATGTAAAAAAACTTATAATCCGGAAACCTTTCTAATTTGAACTATTCTTCTGGTCCAAACGAGTTCGGATTAGACACGTTTCATTGTATACAAAAGATAATGCTTTGGCATCGTGAAACGAACCTGTATCCGAAATTCTGATAAATGCGAAATACCGGGACCACTCCTATCACTAAAAATTGAACTGATAAAACCAAAAAAATTCGATATAACTAGCATATTAAATATGTATATTTTACGTGCAAATATTTAAAATTTAAACTTCTTACTCAAAATAATACGCAAACGACGTTGTCGTCTATAGTCTTACACTGGACGCCGCCATTAACAGCGTGTGTCTGGCCTATTGAACGGAGAGAAAAGCGCAGGTAATCCAGACTATCATAAAATGAACCAAAAATGACATTATTGTATGACACGCTACTCATCTGGCACCCCATGCAAGATGAAATTTCCGGCATGCGTAAAACTCACGGAAACGCCCAGTCTACAAGAAAAAAATTATTTTGCGTTTCAATAATAGATAAATATCTATAATCACCTTTGTACAATGATTAATTGATATAGTACAGAGAAATGTGATGGAAGTTTTATGTGAATTTGTTCAGGCATTTAAATTTTAAGTTAATTTTCTTAACTATCAGTAATTATTAATTTGATTTATTGCTACACCCTATTGACCCGAATTTCCTTTATCAGAGTGATGAGTAAGAAATAATGTTCGTCCTGGTAGTTAATTAACTCCTTTGTTATACTGAAAAGGAGGACAATATTTTCTGCCACAGTGCTTCAAACATGAATTACAAAGAAGTATTAAATGAAGTGCCTACAATAAATTTTCCTTGCCTTTTAATTTATGAGGCCTCAAATTGAAATCTAGTACTTTAAGTTATCTTCATCTTTCATGCAAATTCTTGGATCTGGACCTTTAAACAAAAACCTACGCGACTGGATCGTTTAGAAATTGCTTTATGACTAACGATGACAGTGTTTTAAGGAAAACATAATTTATTGTTGAAGTAACTAGTAGTACTAATGTACGTTCTCAGGTTTAAGATATATACGTTTAGATATTTTTGATCAATTATGCCATACGTGAGTACTTTTTTTGCTTATTTTTAATCAAAACCCCTTGTTCTATTTTGGGTAATATTCCTTAAATTGTTCCATATATTATATTTGCTATATATTCCTATAATTAATATGTGTATATTATCTTTGTTTTATAATTATCCATCATTCATCCCTCATTCCTATAATCAGTGCCTTATTTTATATTTGTTATGTATACATTTATAAACTTTGTCTGTTCTTCATATTCATTTTATTATTTCTTGTGTTATCTTTTTTTTATTAAGCATCACTTTTAGTATTTATTACATATATATAGGATAATTAATAGCTTATATCTTTTTGTATGAGATTATTCAATAAAACAACAACAGATTTTAACAAATTAAGTTTAAAAATAAATAAAAATTATGTCATTCTTTTAAAATATCAAACTTATCAGCATTTATTTATTTAAGATTAATTTAAAGGAATCATTTTAATATACAGATTACAATAATAATGACAAAACAACATTTGTTTTTATTTCAGGTTTATGGTATAACGTATGTGTTTGTCATTATTGTCACTATCAGTACATTTCCTGTAACGTATGCTGCACAACTTTCAAATATCTTAGAAGAGAAAGAAGCACCATCAATTGTCGGCAAAAGAAAATCTGATCAATTAAAGCAAAGCGCCATTAGTCATCTGAACGACAGCCTTCGTCGTTGTCTTGTTCGAGAAAAATATACAACATTTGGAATGCCTTTGTCGACAGAATATTCAACAAAAAACACACCAAATATACGTGTTACATTCATGGATTTCCCTGCATATCAATTCTCTAAAATTTTAATACGAATTTCTCATTATGTAACTTTTATTTCTGGCTTTACAACAAACATGTTAACAATTGTAACTCTGATACATACGAGACATGTTCACCTAACAGACATATATGTGATTGCGTTAGCATATGCAGATCTAGTAACAGTTACATCAAGATTCATATTACAGATGCTTGAAAATTACGCACTTTCTGTAGATAAGAACATTTGTAGATTTATGATTTATACTCAATCTTCAGCAAAGACATACTCTAACCTTGTCATAGTGCTATGGTCATTAGAAAGACTTATTGCGATACAGTTTCCTTCTGAATATGTTTGTTTCCATTCAATAAGAAATGCAAAGAAAAATCGTTTTCTTATATTACTGTTCTGTATTCTACTTTTTATACCATATCTTATTCAAAGCGCAGCCACATCTGAAAATACAGAGCAAGCTGGAGTGTGCATAAACACTGAATTTACACAAAGGTTTTGGATTTATATTAAAAATATATTTTATATGCACATACCAATTATCTTAGTAAGTACGTGTATTGTACTGATATATCATAAATTGAAATATATGCCAAATTCAATGATTATTGATTTCAGCATCAATGCCGTTAATGTCAATCAACGGAGGTATAACAAGGAAAAAACAATAATATTCCTTTTTTTGGCTCTTATATTTGTAATCTTGCATATTCCAAACGGGGTTATTATGGTTTTTAGACTAATGTTACCAAACAAAATTGTATTTATGAATCACGGTCCTGACAAATTTGCAAGCCTTTTTCTCTTCACAAGTATTTTTCACATCTTCATGCAATTTAACGCCTCTGTTAAATTGTGCGTAATGTATATATTTTCCACACATTTCAAATTAACATTTCGTTCACTATTTTGCAAAGAACAAAAAAGAGCACGTTCTTCAGATATTGAAATGACCACCGTGTAATAGCTGTGTGTAACATTTTAACAAACATCTCGTTAAGACGTATTTCATTTTACTTTCAAATTGGGGTTTGCCCTTTGCTGGTTCTAATCTCGATGTAGTACAGTAGGTAACTCATGTTGGGGTATCTTTTTTCTAGCTCTTTCTTTAAAATATATGATCATTGAAAATGTTATTAAAGGTAATGTGTTGTCAGTTGTAGTTTATCTTCTATGAATAAATGTGGACAGTACCTATTCAGACTGAGTGTTTTCAAATAATTTGATAGCCAGGTGTTACTGGTCCTGCTATAAGGTAGTGAAATTTGGGATTTAAAATAATATTTAATTAAGTGTATCAACTTATGCTTGTAAAAATACTTGTGAAATATGTAAATGAAAAATCATCCAAATAAATGCCTTTTCATTTTAGTGAATGTGGGCGTTATCGGCTTTATATCCTTGTGTGCTTTGTTTGAAGTATTAATTAAAATTATTAACATGCCTGATACAAGGTATGTCAAAATGCTTTAATATTTGTTGGGTACAACCCTGCATTTTAATTCGGCTAAAGAGACACAAATTGTGTTGGATATACATGGTTTTAGCTATGTGTGGCACAAAAGTTCGATTTTAAATCACAATATGTTAATTGAAAGATTTTAGTCTCAATGTCTCAATATTTGCAGAATTGGTGTAGCGTTGTTGAATCACCAACAAAAGTATCAGTGTATAATGGTATAAAAAATTAAATGTATTACGAGAGAACAAAGACTGTTATTTATGTAATAGGTTTTAAATAGATAACGAATAACATTATATGTTTAAAGGTAATGCAAGACTTGTACATTTCAAAAATATTACTTTCTTATTTCATCCTAAATCAAATTACGTATATTGTTAAGCTGTAGAAAATGATATTTTTATTAAAACACAGCTTCGGTCATTTTAACCCACTTCAAAGAAAGAAAGTCTTTTTTAAGAACTGATACAGTTTTCCAAGACTATTACATTATATGTTTACAGCATTATACGTATATCGTGTTTAATATCTTGCATATGTTATGTTTAGAAACTTTTCATACTTTTCATATTTAATCAAATTTCATATATTGTTAAGTTGGTAGAAATGAAATAAAGATATCAGAGACCTTTTTAATTAAGAAATATAATATTTGTAATAGGAGTTTAGTATGTTCTGTAGATATGTATTAGGAACAATACATATCGAAAGACAAAAACATGCAATACTTAAAGCCGATTTTTATATATATTTCCTGATCATTTCAATAGAATATAGATATTGTTTAACAATATTCAACATTTCTCATATAATAATGTATATGAGATTAAAAACGGCCGCAGTTGCGGTGTGTCAACGGTACTCTGCCGAAAAGATAGTCACTCCTAAGTCCCGTAATACATCCACTTATATCATCAATTAAAGTTCCATAATTACGCGCAAAGGCAAACGTTAAATACAAAGCTAATGTTTCGAAAAGAAAGATTAAATAATGATCATTTGTAATTAACTTATCATGGAGCAAATTTTATTAAATAATATCCATGACCTTTGATTAAACATATTTACAATTTGAAGAACGCAAACTTGTTTGATATCTGATCTTTAGCTTGAACCTAATAAATTTAACTTTGAATAAGAGTTTCATAATTTAAAGCAATGTAAAACTTCTACTTGTTTTTCGTATAAATATGAATTCACGAAATATTTGCCAAAAATGCTATTTACTGATAGCTATTTCTTTAAAATTAAATTGATGTAAATGTATGTAGTGACATATAGCATATAGTTTTATTCGCTACCTCCCATAAGTTTCCGCTTCGGATTAAATTGTTTTAACCAACCCTTATGTACATGGACCACTTTCTTTAATCAAATTGTCCATGGTACTGATTATATTTTTTTTGTTACTTTCAAACTAACAAGAGTTTGCTTCAACGACTTCGACAATATCAAATATAGTTAGCGCCGTCGGAACATGTTTGAGCAGGCGACAATATAGCTACTTATCTATACTGGTTTGTTCAGGTTATAATCATATTTTTAGTAATAGCAATCCGGATAACATCCTAGGATTTGTGCGACGACTCAAAAATCTTTGTCCTTTTCGTAACAATAATGATACGCACAAATAACTCAATAAACAGCGCTGCACTTCGATAACAGGCTTTCTAAGAAACTAATGTTCCAAGTACTGATCTTATCAAGCACGTTCAGATTTCATATTTCTGAATACTTAAGGACTCCTTTCTAGGAAGCAAATATCAAGTCCTCGGTCACATGTTGTTAGTTTATGTACATTTGCAGTAGGCCAACGATGTCAGAAATTTATTGAACTTTGCAAACAGGATTTTGGAAAAAGAAATGAATTACGTTAAAGTCGTCGTAAGCAGGGTTTGGACTCGCTCCGTGTTGGCTGGTCAGCAGTCATTCACTCTTACATATTATACCCAAAGGAAACTTAAAACTTGAACGTAGTCAAGTGATACCACTGAAGGTACTGGTTCCCAAGTGGTCCATGTGTCTGTCCCTGAACCAAGTTATCTCGGGTTCGAGTCCATCATAAGCCATTACCATGTTAATGTATATGACATAGTGGACTGATTAGTTCCGATAATCAGAAGCGAGAGTGATTCGCAGAAGCTTAAACCAAACTGAAAAATATATATTTACATTAATTTAACCGACTGACTCATAAGAGGATGAAAACGTTTCTTGTGCATGAATAAACAAGTATTCGTTATTTTAGAATAACGCTTGTATTTCAACACTTGATACAGGAGTTGTGTTATTTTGAAGCACATGCAAAACCGTTAGAAATTAAGGTATAAAGTAAACAATATTTTTATTCAACCCACGACATATTGTTATTATAATAGAGTAGCCATTTATGGTTACTAAAAAAGCACAATGCTGATCAAACAGAAACTGTAAGTCTGGCGTGTAATGTTAATTAAAGGTTACCATAAAATCATATATGGGAGAAAATTGATCCTCATACAAAATGGCTACATTCTATTATGATAAGCTTGCAATTGCTTTGGTAATTAATTGTGAAGAGACAATCTCCTGTTCCACAATTTGACCGCGTCAGATGACTTATTAGAAGAAATTTGCCAACAGTTTACTTTTTTATCGAACGCATTAAAATCTTGGTGCGCATGCGTCGAAATGGAATTTCAGACAAAGAAGCGCTGATATCTAACGGACTTTAACCAATTTTGAAAGTGGATTTGAATTGAACTAATATTGTAGATTAGAAAACGATCAGGCTGTTTTGCATCAAAAATAAATGTAAAAACAATGTGTTTTTATTTGGGAGAATGAATGTTCAGCACAGATTTCTTTTAAGAGCGCTATATCGATAAAAAGAAGACTTGTGATTAATGTTTGTTATTATAAATCAAAATTATCTATGAACTTAAGAAATTACAACCAGAAGGTTTTGAAAATCTTGATGGACTTTCTTAGTAAATCTCGTGTGAAAAAAAAGGATTTTTTCATTATTGAAAGCTATTCACAGTTACCATAAATGATTGTATATGACTGTTTTGTTTAATGTTAACGTTGATGAACATTGTATTTATATTGAACGACAGTCTTGATGGAACTTAATGACATTTTCGTTTCTGCTCATTCACGGCTACGTGTGATGATAAGATAATATTGCTGTTGAGAAAACCGCTTTTCAGAACAAAGTTCTTCTAGACATGTATTGCGTGAGTATTTTATATATGTTGTTTTTTCAAATTTCTATTTATTTATTTATGTATTTTGATGTATGTAAAGGGTTACGTTGTACGAACACAGTAGAGGTTTGTGGTGACTCTCCAGCAATACGTGTTGAGGAAAACCTCAAGTCTCCTTCCACGCATTAATTCAGGTTCAAAAGAACACCTAAGTCGAACCACCGAAGTTCCGAAAGTTAGCTTGATAGCTGTCCTACATAAAAAAATCCACAATCTTTGTCAGTAATCGAATCCATAGCGTTGAGAGGCAAGCGGATTGTAGTAAACGATCATAACCACTCGGCCATGGACGCCCCGTTTCAAAATGTTGTAACATAGTAAAATATTAGTAATTTCATTTATTTTTCAATCTTAGTAATATATCTCATTATTATAAACCATAATCTTATATATTATGCTGAATTATTGTTTTTACCTTTTATTTTCCAATTATTTTCTTTATAATTATTTCACTTCAGAAAAAGAGCACATTATTTGAAGCATAAAGCAAAGTAGATAATAGATATGTCTGGATACTGTGACAGTAATCATTTAAGTATTTTTAAACATTTCTGACATCATAAAGAAATGTTACATAGTAGAAAAATAGTTCCTGTTATATAGCAATAAAAGAATTTGAGCATGATATCTCGAAAATGCAAGATACATTTTCTTCTGGCTTGTTATTTAGCATGTCATGTAACAAACTCAAATTTACGCATTTGTCTTTAATTATTTTAACTTTAGTTCTTGTCACTAAAATTATAGAAAAAATCACACAGGCAATTCAAACCTTTAAACATAACTTTATCAAAAGATGAGAAAACTCGTTAATCTAAACTTCTTTTGCTTTATTCGATGGTTCAATATTTACCATAAAGTATGTGTTTCCTTTTTATTCAGACGCATTTGAACAAAACTCAAGAGTCCATTTAGTATCATAATTTATGCAAATGTCAGACAGCGTTTTGCAGGAAAATTGTATTTACTATATAATGAACTTAAACTTAATAACTTAAAATAATGAAACTTTAAAAATATTAAATGTCTTATTAATATAGACACAGCGCAGCAAGAGACAGAAATTGTAGCCCATATGCAAGTGACTGCTGTTCAAAATTCTTACTAATTATATCAATAAAACAAACGATGGATGATTCATATAGCGGTTGAAAAAAGAGTTAACAATAAACGTAACATCAACACACTTAAATAATCTTGCTGATATCGTATATATTGGAATTTTGTTTCCTTATTTCAGGATATGGCTCGAGATTTAATGTTCATTCTTACGTTTACCGTTTGTGCATTTAGCACGATATGTAGTGCACAAACAACAGAGACATCAAAGGTAGATGGCGCAACATCACATATAAGCCGAGAAAAATCTGACAAATGGTATCAAAACACGTTAAACGATAAAGTTATCACGCATCATCGTTTGAAAAGAGCTGAAAATTGCACGAAAAAATCCAAAGTAGGTTTGTCAAAACAAAGACAAGTGTCCAAAAATACAACAGAAAATCTATCATCAAATTCATGTGTTACCTATAAGGATTTTCCAGAGTATCAGTATTATAGGAAGTTCGTACGGTCAGCACACTATTTTACTGACATTCCTGGTTTTGTTTTTAACTTTTTAACAATCATTACTGTTTATAATACAAGACGTATACACATAACAGAAACGTACATTATTGCATTAGCATATGCAGATTCTGTTACCGTTGCAACTAGATTTTTGTCAAAGATTCTTGAAAATAATGCGAAAACAATTGATACCAACCTTTGTAAATTAATGCTTTACATTGAAACAACAACAAAGATTTTCTCTAATCTTATCTTGGTTGCATGGTCTGTAGAAAGGCTCATTGCAATCTTGTTCCCCACTAAATGTGTATGTTTGCGTTCAAAAAGAAATACGAAGAGGATATTTTGTTTTCTACTTTTGTCCTGTGCCATTATATCGATTCCGTATCTTACTCAAGACGCTGAGACATTTGATAAAATGGATTTGACCGATCAAAGTATATGTTCAAAATCAGAATTTATTAAAGCAGTTTGGTTCCATATTGAATCTGTCTACTTTATACATATACCAGTTATTTTAGTAAGTTTTTGTATTGCATTGATATATTATAGATTAAGAAATATGCCAAGGCCGAGAATTATAAATTATAACACCACTACTTTGATTGTCAAACAATGGAAATACAACAGAAAGATGACAATTTTATTTGTTTACATTGGTGCTACGTTTGTTATCCTACATGTCCCTTATGGTGTAAGTACGGCTGTTGGATACATGTATTCACACCAGCTAGGATTTGTGCGCGATGAGCCCCAGAAATATGCCGTTCACCTTTTCTTCACAAGCATTTGCTACTCTTTAACGCACTTTCAAGATTCAGTCAATTTTTGTATATTGTATATGTTTTGGACTAATTTCAAGTCATCATTTTTGTTTCTATTTTGCACGAAACAAACACGCCCATCAGAAATTGAAATGTCCGCTGTTTGATAATGTAAGGTAATGAATGTTAGTATCCCTGATAATGCACTTCCTCTGGTCTAAAGGTTAAAATAAGCCAGATCATATACTTTGGTTGTTGAAAAGACAGGCAGTTGATGAGTTGAGTGTAAGCAAACAGTTTCCTTTGGATGTACACTTTTCATTTTTTAATTGTCAATTGCTTTTCACACTACATTTGTATTTGTTCTGGTTTTTAATTGCTGCTTCTGCGATTGTTGTTTCATAAATACATGTTGCTGATATGCACTATTTTTAACTCATAGGATATTCTTGTGTATTTCTATTGTTTCAAAGCAATTTGTTTTCAAAACAATAAATTATATCTATTTAAATGATAGTTTGTGACAATAGCCTGTTTTTTCTATGTCATTTGTACTTTGCAAATAATGTGTTTCTTATTGTTTCTGGAAACTGCTTAGTAGTTCATTTATTTTTTTGTAAAGAATATCGTACATGTATGTTCAAATTCAAAAAGAAAACAACAACAAAGCAGTATACTAAATGGTATAGATGCAAAGACCATGACCACTTTTTAATATTATAAATATATTGTAAATATGATTGTCAAACACTCTTTTTTGAAATAATACGGAGGAAAGATGTTGAATGTATATACATTTGAGCTTTAATCCGAATATTTTGATCATGTGAATGCGATTGATGAATATCATGTGTATGGCTTTTATGCCCAAATGACCCTTAGAAGTTTGCCGTCCAATTATTTTAGCAAGCATTTGCTACAGCTTGAAGCTTTTGTAAGTGTAAGCCTTTTTCGTCCATTAAATTTTTGCTCTTTTTTCAAATTGTAGTTTGGAGTTTCATAAAAAAAACACTAAAGCTTTTTAAAGGTTGAATATCAGTCAATCATTATTATAAAACAATATGTTATTGCATGTGAGCATAATATGTGCAATATGAAGTAGAAGTTTATACAAAATAAAAATGTGTGTTTGCTTAACAGTAAATGTATGCTCATTATGATATCACATTTTCCTGAAGTTTAGCTTTTTCATGCACTTTACCTTTTTGTTTTTGTTATAATATGTCAAAGTTATATTTGTAAGTTATAAATGAAATGCAGTCTCTTCTACCATGGTTTATTTTAAAAAAGAAGACATGTTGAAAGTATTCAATGTTCTTCGAGCTGTTTATGAGAATGGTATATATATGTTACGTTTGTTTGAATAATATTGGTGTTATACATTTATGCCATCATTATCTTATGTTGAAATTTGCTTGCATTTAATCATTATTATGCCCAGTGTAACTGGAATAGACGAAAACATACATGTTAGACGGATATAATTAATAAATGTGTTAATGTATGAAATTGTTTATGCAATTTTAATATTTCTTATTTTATATAATTGTTTTCGTTTGAATATACTTGTCATTTTAGGACCTTTAAGTATCAATAACAACCTTTATGTAACATTTCTTTCATTATTGATTCTTTAGTTTACTACTATAATTCATTTGAAAATTGAAATGTACCTTAATGAGAAAAATATATTTATTCTGTTTGACAAATTGAAGAATGTAATCAATATGATTTAGAATGTTTTTAAATCATACAAAACAATGCAGATCAAAAAGTATGCGAGGGTTAGTCAGAACAACTTATCATTGTCTTATAACATTTTGGCGGCTGTATAATAAATTTGCGGTCCTTCCAAGAACAAGATTCAATACAAATAGATGAAAACATTTTATCATATGAGAAATGTATCGTTGCCGATTTCAAGGCCTCCAACGTTTTTTTTTTGCTCTAGTCTTCTTTTACAGCACAAACACACATGTTGGATTGCTTAAGCATCAGATTTATCGTTGCTTTTGTGTGCACGTTTAGAAATATCTGTTCTGCTTTACCATTGACAAACATCATTATTATTATTTAAATGCACGTTATAAACCTTTATATTTCATCATGTAAGTCATATGGTATGTTAATTACCAACTGAGAAGTGAACAAGATATATTCCATTAGTAAATTGAGTCAGTAGACGAAAGTTTTGAAACAAGATCAGAGAATCGTTCTTTGATGGGAGAGGGGAAACATGCTCAATACAAGGCAGATGAGATGAAAGAAGTATAGCACGATATCTTTTAGGAGAAGTCTTCACAGTAAGTGAGAAAGTTTTATTAGATAAGGTTTTTTGGGGACAACTTAAGTGAAGAAGAACGCTTACAAGTAGTTCACCATATAAAAGCTTTGGAAATACATTCAGGAGGCACTGCGTATAAACAATCGAACTGTGTTTTCGTTTGAGACTGTACATAAGCAGGTTCTCACAAAACCTGTTTTGTCAAATACTGATATTTCAAGAATATAAAAAATATACGATAGAAAATGAAAGAGACATTTGATAGTGATCGACATTTTTTTCCGATTGTAAACGAGTATGAGAGAGAAGTTAAGATAATTTCATTTAAAGTCGGCTTGCTTGGGTTTGTCGAAAAGATTCCATACATTTCCATTTGTATTGTAGTCTGAATACGAATAAAATTTTACGCTAAGTTTAAGAATTATTTCTTTCAAATGTTTTATCTTATTTATTGTGTTTAAATGTAGCAAATAAGTGTTTTGTTATTGATAAGCGTAAATACAACATTGTGCTCAAATCATAAAATAATCATGACTACTTTATTATGTTGTTGTATATCCTCCTAAATGTATATCAACATTGATATATCATAGATGCACCACTTTTCATATCGGTTTTTATAAATATGGTCTAAGACATTATGTATTATCATTTTCAGGAGCAAATTACTCGTAATCAAGTTTACCAATACCGTACTTGATTATTTTTATCCTGTTTTTTCTTGGACATTATACCAAGATTAAAACAATTCTATCTAAAATAAGTTGGTATAATACCTAAAAAAATAAACAAAAAAATTGTTTTTTCATGCACATCCAACAGGTGAAATAAAAAAACAACTTGACATTTTGCCAAAATTGTGTTTCATTTTTTTAACTATAAAATACACCGCTAACGCTCAATCACTTTTTCTTTTCATTTCTTCAAAAGAGTGTAGCAGTCTACAGGTAGCTTTTACATTGTATCATAAACATTTATCATTTTATTATTGGTCAATCGCCTATATAATATCCAATCTTTTGAAATATATTCAACTCAACCAAATTAACAGCGAAAAAATGAGTATAATGTCACTTTAACACAATAACAATTACTTTTATATCGCATACGCACCCATAGAATTAAATTTGTCCAATATGTATTCAGCAAATTTTGAAAAATGCAAGGAAGTAAACTAACACAAATTTGAAGTAATATTACATGCTGCTTTTCACAATTCTTAGTTATCTGCTCTTGAAAATGACCTAAATAGCAAAACAACTCTCTTTCAGTTATAGAAAATTAAAAAGATAGAATAGTGATCCTCTTCGAATTCCCTTCCCTATTTTATGTAAGTTAATCAATTAGTTAAAGTCATTCCTTAAATCATGCAATAGTTGAAATAAATTATCTGTGGTAGCTTTTCTTTCTTTGTAAAAAAATGTTCTAATCCCGAAAACGTCTTTAAATAAACAACACAAAAAAAACTTTTGCACTTTCAACTTGTTTTTATTTTAAATAACATCCGTAGGATTTTTCTAAAAATGTTTCATGCTCTACAGGATAAGTATCACACAGTAACATAGGAATTAAAAACTTTTCACATAGATTTGTGCAAAATGTTGTGATGTCTATTCGACAGAGATGTGCAAATAGATTTGTCGCTTCTATGAAGAATTACTTAATCTGTGATTATATCTGTGATAAAATAACTGTATAATGTTGTTCAAACCTTTTTTGTGATTTTGTTCTAATTTATAGTATTTTTTTAGATTATGCACGATCTGACTGCAGACAAAATAGCAGGCAACACATATGAGGTTGTTGTAATGATGGTCCTTTAGTGTATCTATGTTGAATATTTTAAAAATGATTTATTTGAACAATTGTTAAGGATCTGTTTGAGATTTGATTTTATTCATAGAGAATTGTTAATTGATTAACTATTAACAATGCTTATAAACTAAAATATTATGCCTGTAAAGAATACAAAACCAATGCAAATCATAGTACAGTTACAACCTTAGATAAGATAAGTATCTAATTAGAAAGTGATGGTTATATTATTATGAATAGATACAACATTGTTACATTATCAAAAGGGGGAGGGCGTGTGGTTTTAGCTGCTACTATTTCTTGCGTTTTGTAACACCCAACCAACTGTTTGTTTGATCAAATGACAAATATATTTCTGTTTCTGTTCAGTATATAAAATGACTTTATGCTTGTATTATTATTTTATTATCATGATAATGATTATGATTATTATTTGCAATACTACTCTGTACTTGATTCAAGTATTTTATATAGATGAGAAAGTTTGATGAATAAATGGAACGACTTAAATAAGCACGATTTTGCTGATATAAACTGTTATGTTTATAAAACTGCTGTATAGTTTATAAAAAAAGTTTAATTAATGAATAATTTTTTTTTACCGGATAACTTGTATACTGTTTAATGTATTCGTTTACCACGCCAGTCAAGTGTGTTTCTTCAATCTGGTAATCTTTACGTTTTCATTTTTTTTATTTTTCATGCCGGAAATTCTTGGTTTTTATCTTTGTTTATATTCTATTGGTTCTGGTCAAGTGGATGATGTTCTTTCATCTATATGACATTTAGCTTAATTAAGCTTAAAGTTCTATTTATATAATAACGACATTATAATCCAGTTAAATTGAAATATATTAGAAACTAATTATTTAAAGTGTTTTAATTAATTAATTATAAATTAAGTAGATAGTAATGTTGCTATTATACAACTGATACTGAAATATCTAAGTGGTGGACCAATATTATCAAACTTGCTCATTAACCAATTCATATTTATTCCTTTACATTTTGTGTTGTTTTTTTTAAAGTGACATCATCCCCATATAAGTATAAATAGTGAGTGTACACGTAAAAGTCAAAATAGCTTCATAGTTTGCCATTGTTGTCTATTCTTATTTTTATTTATATACTTTATGGCACATGTAAAATAAATAACCCATGTGACTCACAAAAAATTCTATTTACATCTTTTGAATTATAACGACGATTTTCAATTATTTATAAAAAGAGTTGGTCAGTCTTTTTTTACAGTTTGAGAAGTTTTTTTTTTACTTTTATCTTAAAAATTTTAATATCAATGTTTGGTCAATAATACATTGTATTATAATTAATTCATTTCAACTTTACAAAGACAAAATGGGCATAATGTCACTTCAATATTTGTAAAATATACATTACTTGGTATTGCTATTATGGTAACTATATCAGCGTTTTGTTCACTTTAAGTGTAAATGTAATGCATAAAATGCACTTTATCTGAATAAAGTATTTCTTCTGTCGTTTGTTGTTGTTGTTCTGAAATTTCGATATTACGATGATCTTGTTCAAACCTATTATCACCGTTCACATTAACATGTCTGAAAAAAAACCACAGCTAGTATGTTTTATACAAAGTTAATCCATTGAAAGATAAAAAGAGTGGGATGGTGATCCCCTATTTTTAATAATTTAGTTTCAATTATGATTGTTTCACTTTAATTATGTAGTTTAAGACCATTCTTTTGCTCTGTGTTTGCATTCATAGGTCTTGCAAAAAAAAACAACGTCTTTGAAGGTAAAGTAGTTTTAGTGATTGTACATATTTTGTCTCTTGTACTAGCATTATTAATGTATGTATTACCTCATCGAACTATTGCTATGATTGTCCATTCAGACTTATCTTCAGCACTGTCTGTTGTAAACATCCCCAGACAAAAAGTAAAGTAAAGTAACGAAGCAGTAATCATATCTATAGATTACAGTCAAAGTCAAGAGAAGTCAGCGTTTTGTTTTCATTGCCAATATTGACAAATAGACATCTAAATAAACAGTAAATATATTTTACACGGTTCTTGTCGTTTTCCGAGAGTGTTAAAACACTGCTTGCCTTATAGATATACTGTGCATATTTGAAGTTCAAAGTAAGGTATTGGTTGTGAATAATCTAGGTTGAATCACAAATATGTTTTACACATATTGAAGTTCATTGAATATGTTATGTACATGCTATGTAATTTACAATTTAAATTACAAAAACAACATCCTCATTAATTTCTTTATAAAAAAATTACTCATTACTCGACTGCATTTGTATATGATTGAACATATCTGTTACGCACATAAAGTAATGTAATTGACCCAAATAAATTAGAAAACGTACACAACCAGGTATACAAACTACCCATACATACACTCGGGTCTTAAATACGTGTAGATAAAAATTGACGGACGGTGAATTGAACTAAATATTTGACTGCAATATAAAAAATCGAACCTGCATATTCGGAAATGTTATGGTTCAGATAATTGACAATCTTGCTTCAAGCAACAAACGCAGATAACATTAAAACATAAAAAACAGATTTAATAGCTTATATTTAGATTCATCCGCCCATTTTTGTTTTGCTTTTTTATGTATAAATCACGCCAACTACAAAATACTCTTCCCTCATTTGATGTCACGTGGTGACTTTATACAATACTTTAATACCTGGGTTACTATGAATACTAGATCTAAAAATAATAACAAAAGCCAGGGTATTTCAAAGCCACAAAGGCGAAAAGTAGGTCATTTTACGATTCTGGCGACCTTGCTGCCCATACTAAGCAGTGAATGAGCATACGTGCAAAATGGCGTTAGCAACTCTCTGGCCGCAGACGTAAAATGAACTGGCGTCAAATTTGAACATTTACAATGAATAAGATGGCAAAGTCAAGCGACAACCACGATTAGCCAATAATCAATTAAAATCCACGGCTTTTAGATCATTTTAAACATCTTCGGGCCATTATATCGCTTAATGGCTAGCAACAACCAAGTTTTTACCCTCTAAATATTAGGCAGCAAGAATGTTCTTTGCAAGATAAACATTGCTACATTGATATTTTGTTTGCCCTTGCTAAATTATGATGGGTAGGTAAAATGATGTAATTGTTTGTAATGTTTGTTTGTGTCTGATTTATACCATGTCGTATTTTTGCTCTTTCGTCACGAAAAGAACACCTTAACTGCGTCGTTTTTGCATTACCCTGCCTTTTAACATTCAAAACAAAAAAACAAATTCAAACCGTGCCGTGTTTTTGCTTTATGCATTGTTACATTGGCATATTCACATCAGTAGAACCGGTGAAAGCATACAAAATGTAATATCAAACAATTTTTGATAAACTGTTAAATATTATTCACTTGTAATTTCAGTTATTTACTACGTGGCTGGTAAAATTTTACGTCATTATAATGCTGTTTGCATATGGCATGTGTGTTATTTACCCGTAAATGCGTAATCGTAATTCAACAGTGTTACAAAGCGAACTTACAGAAAAGAAAGGCGAAGCTGCTTAGTGTTAATAAGCAAAAATGCAAAGATATGACAAATTAGTGGCGACAACACAACACATTCTATATGTCTTTTTTTCAATGTTTCGTCCGTTTGATGTTTTGCCTTGATCATGACCAAACAAATGCGAAAACACAAAGGTGCGACGAGATGGACTATATCGATACTTTCTGAATTGGTTTAGCGAAAATGCAAATTACGACAAGCCATACTGGTACGTTACTGATTATAAGATTTTGAACAAGTTGAAAGTCTAAAATGGACTTCGTATGCGGGTTACGTTCATTAAATACCGTTCTTCATTGAAGATCTTGTTTTTCATACTCGGTCTCACCTTCATATAACTGTTCCACAGAATCGTATTTGCAGTGTCGGTTCACTGATTTACCTTTTTGTGTAATATAACGACACATATTCGTTAACATATGAGTTTCGTGATTTTATGCACTTGTGTTTAAGAGTAAGCAACAGAATCTCTGATTATAACTATAAAGTAAAACAAATTAACTCACTCAGCCGTACTATTTTTCAATTATCAGAAACTCTAAGGCTTACCGTGGACTTTGACGTGATCAATACATAAACTTTCCACTTAAACTTGGTTGTTTAAAAGTCATTGCTAGAGTTTATCTACTCGACAACAGTTGTTTATTAAGGATAAAAAATATTTTTTATTTGTAGACGGCTTAAATACAGGTAAGGTACTTGTTTTGTTTTAGTTTATTTCGTTTTAAACTGTCAGATAATGCATTTTGCAATATCTTTTGTGTCGTCTTACTTGTTGCGTTCACTCAAATACAGTCACGGTTGTTCTCTTTCGCGTTTCTCAAAAGAGAATCAGTTATTATATACAGAGTTCCCTTTTGATTTGATTCGCTTTTCCACTTCGAAAGCAATACAAACATTATTTCACCAAGATACGTCGCTCTTAATATATATTCGAGATATTTCTAAAATTATTAAATACACTCTAAGGTTGATATACTGAAAATGAAAAAAATAAAATAAAAAGATATAATAAAAGGAAGGCTAAATGCCAGTCATAAAAATATTAAAGGATACTTTTATCACATAAACCGCGGCGCAGGAGTGTAATAAAGCCATTTAATAAAAACGATATTACACTAGTGTAATAACACTTTGACGTGACGTCATTTCCCTTATAAACATAGCGTTAAAGCGCGCAAATGTTAGCGCTACAGTATAGGCGCGTCTTTGAAAAATTACTCATTTTAACAGTTTACTGTTCTTATTATATATATGTGATAAATAGAATATCATATTCGTGTAGATTCAATACTTAATTTATTGAACTTGTTGAATAAAACAATATTATGCTCGCCAGAGGCTCGCATAATATGATTTTATTAAACTCGTTCAATAAATTTAGTATTAAACTACACTCATTCAATATCCTCTATATATGTTTGATCATCGTTAATTTTTAAAATTCATGAAAAAAAAATATCAAAATGAATAAAGAATGAAGAGAATGTTTATTCAACTGTCAATGTGAACTTTTTCGTTGAAATACCAAAGCCCTATAAAGATGTATCAAATATCAAATATTTTTCTTTTATCAGGTAAACATGGAGCGGACGTTGATGTCAGTTGTTTGTCTTAAGGTGTTATCATTCCATACGTTTATGTCAAATAGGAAATCAACTAAAAATCACAAGTCAACTCCAGTGTTAGTACCGCCTGGTGTTATAAACGTTACATGGACTACAAATCATGAAGGGTTTCCTAAACCAGACCAACAAAAGGTCGTTATAGATAAGTTTTGAAACGACAAATTGCGGTTATTTGATTTAAAACCTAGCAAAAAAAAAAGCTTATTTAAATCAACTTTTGTTTTCAATCGAGATATGAAATAGTTAAAACATGTAACTTTAAAACTGTACCTGGAAATTAACAAGCTAAAGAAAATGTTATGAAATAATTTGATAAATATTATATTTTAAGATATTAATTGTTGGTGGACAAACCTTAATATGTGTATATATTTATATATATATATATATGTATAATTTATGGTTATAGAAAAGCATTCCATTTAAATATTATCATTTTTGTTTGAAAGTCAAACTTTTGTGAAATTATTGTAATAAAAGGTATCGTCAAATCCATCTAGCACTATGCCATACATATGTGGTACTGGTAATGTCCTTGAGATGTATGGTGTTTTTTATCAAAGCCTCACATATATTGTGCATGGAGATTAATGTGACTATTTTGTAAATTACTTCCTTTTGGCCAGATTGTATTTCAATTTGTTTTTATATTTCGGATTATATAATGCTTTTACTTCTTCCTTATTTGTCTTTCAGCTAACTTTTTTTCTCCCCGCTTTACGGCATGTTTTACCATAATTTAAGCTTTTTCTGTAGGTTGTACTTGCGATGCATTTTTGGTGGTTGTATAACAAGTAGTTTTTGTCTAGACGGTTCGTTTGATGTTCTTATGACTTGCAAAATATCTATATAAAGTTTCATCGTATTAATTATGAAAATTCTAAAAGGAGCATCTCCAGGGTGTAACGCAGACAAGCTAAAACACGCATTTAATTATCAAGAGTAATGCAAAGAGATTAATTATAATGGATTTTACAGTGTAATTATGAAATAAGGAACGAAAAGCAGATTATATTCTCCATTGTTTTAGTCATACATTCCTGACAGTGATGCCTTATTTAGTTCCATTGCAGACATTGTGTGTAGGGTTTTTTAATTTTGTTTTATTATTCAAGGATGTGTGGGTATAAATAATAAAATTGAAAGGTTATTTTGTACGTCGCCTACAGAACCTTTTGTCTTTTTAAGAAAGTAAAGATAAATATAGAATTGCAATGTTAGATGCTAAATTAAATGAGACTTTTCGTAAAAACTTTCTACTTTCCACATACAATATTTTGTGTGAACATGGAATTATTGTTTTAAGAGTTAACAGCAATGTACATGCTTTAAAGGGTCCCCATTGAGGTATGTTTTTGAATGACGGGACTAAACGTTTTTTACGAATTGATGTAGGTATATTAGTGCAAAATTTTAGACCATTCACACAATCAAATTTCTTAGTATGATCATTTCTATTGTGCAAATTTGCTTAAAAGTAAAATACGTTTCAACTTTTTTCAACTTACATCGGGCTCAGAATCGTACTAAAATATCGAACGAATATTTGTCTTAATTCTGAGCATGCTTTAATGATATACCATACTCATCCTTTGATCACAGACATTTATTGAAATCTATGATTTTTTTTTACTAAATATGTCTAATTTGAAAAATAAGAATGCATAAACTATATATGGGAAACTGCGTTCCCTATAACAGGTCAAGTAAAATTGGTCTTTTCTTAAAAAACTGTCAGTTTTTTAATGACACTATATATTCTTATTTTGACAAATATATTGTGTGGATTAAGCCGGTGCTAGTGGGCGTGAGGGATGTTGCACTTATTCATAATCCCTCATGTACAGACTCAATCAAACCGAGTCTGCAATTCTTATGTTATTTTGTTGTGATTAATCCTTTCGAGGGATCATTTAGTTTCCAGAATTTTTTAATCATAACATATCTACTTTTTGTGAAGTCAAAACATGTTATTTCATATTAACTATATAGCAATTATCAATATATTCGAATATCAAATTTGAGCATAGGATATCTTTAAAGAGAGCTATTATTTTTTTTTTATCTCAAGTTAACATTTGCAAAATTAAAATTATAAAGATGTAGGTCGTTTGTTTTCTTTTGAAGCGAGACAAACGTTCTATTGCACTTTAATCTAGTTCAACATAATTTTCAATTTGAATTTAATTTGTTTTTTCTTACAAATGCATTAGATGGTGGTCCCTAAACTAGACATGACTAATATATTATACTATGATTCATGTTAGAAATACGAACCATGGATATTGTGTAAATCATTAAAACTGTATTTGAATAAAACAATCACGCTTGTAATATAAAAACATTTCTATGTTACTCATGTTAATATTAGTTTAGTTTATTTTTCGGGGGGGGGGGGGCGAAAATGGACTTTACATTAACCGCTTTTATGCATTTGTGATTATCAAAATGATAATATGCCAGATACGATACATGTCATAAGAAGGGTAATTACGGTCGAGCAAATTTATGATCTATTGCTATATTTTGATACAATTTATATCTATTAAATTCCAATTTGGAACACATTTTTCTTTTATGGAATAAACATTTCATTATTTGTCTTTTGATACCATTTTAACTCCATATGTTTGAAGATAATAGCATAAGTATTCTTGACTTATCTTAATTACTATATTTTATAATGATTTAATAAAAAAACGATGAAAATGTTTATATCGACCATGCTAAATGTTTATAATAATATAATATAATAATAAAATCAACAAAGGAAAAAAAGCAAAATACGGTTTATTAAATTTATTCATTTCAGTCAATTTAGCGTGTTATTTCTAAATAAAATCTTGTTAATCATTTAATAAATTTAGCAAAGTTATCATTTATTGAAATTATAAACTTTTTGCAGACACTGGCCTTTTATGTCTTTGAGGGAATGGGGTCAAACGGAAAGAAGTCAAATAGAAAAATGACCTCATTTCTCTTGCGCTCCTGATTATGTGTTAATTACTAACATTGAAACATATTGCCCTCTTTAGTCTCTATCTTGTAAACTTTGATACCTTTGATTCTGTTTATATTTCTTGACCCAATTGCTGTAATTTTTAATTAAATGACGGCCTACCATAAAATATAAGTATGATCTCGAAATATGTTGATTGTAAAAACAGTTTAAAACGTTTAAAAAAAAAGTTTACATTAAAGTAAAAAGAAGATGAATTGTGATCTTCCTTCATGTTGTATGAAAATT
>NW_026862911.1:0-46442 GCF_026571515.1 Ruditapes philippinarum | reverse complement strand
TCGTTAAAAAGTTACATAGACATAATAATGATGGATACTTGGAAAATTGTAATACATTACTCTTTTCAATTAAATGCAAATCGCTAAATTTCTATATTGTTTGATTTAACTTAGTCTTGATCTACATGATATAGTAAAAGTCCAATTAAAACGAAACGAAATATGTCAAGAAAGTTTAAGTATTCTAGTGTATATTTGGAAATATTATTGTTTTTATGCATTGTAACACTTTCATTCGTAACTTCATATCACAATGACAGAAATACCAATGTGCCCAACAGGAACAATACTTCTAGAGGCAGGCCATTCTATATTCAAAGACCAGACTATGCGCCTGAATATGACAATATAAGTGATTCGATGATGAACGATAATTTGAGAGACCATGCTCAAACGATATATGAACAATCGCTTTTACCAGACAACTTAGAAAACAGTAGTAAAATTGATAGTGATGCCACTGGTCTGGACAGCGATTTGGTGCATGGTTTTGACAATGATACCGCTATATTGACAGACAATGCGTCAGCTAATATATTAGAATCAGAGTCCATTTCGTGGGGATCTAATTCCTCGAAATCTCTTAAATCGCAAAATAACAGCAGACAAAGAAATATACGTGACAGAAATGTAAAGTCTCGGAGGAATAGCTCACAAAAACGGCATCGAGCAAACTTATACAATCAACGTAGATCACGTCAAAGAGGCAGACGGAATCACCGCCGACCAAATACGCGACAACCAGATGATTCGCATACACAAACGACCAATCACCAGAATACGGGACAGCATTTGGTGGACCCTTTGGTACTTAAAGCATACAAAGAGTTCCATGATAAAACTATCAGTAAGTGAAAAGCGCGATGAAACGTTTCTTATTTAAAATTACATGTATGTTGAATCATTTTATACAGAAATGGATGAAAGTGGTACTTGTTGTGTCTCGTATCTAATAACAGCATCATTTCATGAACATTACACTTACTGCATGGTAATGGAAATAACATTCTACACTATGCACATTTCAGGCACATGTCAAAATGGAACCAACTACATGTGTAAAGCTGACCCAAAGAACCGAACCATTCTTTATTTCATGTGTATTCCGTCTAAACAGAAATGCGATGGCATTAAACAGTGTCCCCTTGGTGACGACGAAGAACATTGCCGTAAGTATTGTTACTGTATTCTTGCAAAGTGTGTGACACTATATTGTATTGTCCTGCTTTGCTTGTCATTATAAGACTTAACTTTCTGTTATAACAAACTAATATGAATTGTGAATTTGATGCAATATGTTACTAAATGTGTTTTCTATTTTTCCAATATTTTAAATGTAAAATGAAATTGTAAATGATGATGTAAATGCGTTTTATAGTTGCGGGTATATCATTAGCCTTTGATACATTAGATTACTAGTACTAATCTATTGACTTCCCACTTAAGGCGAGTCATGTGAGCATACCTTTATATCGGATACACATTCACACATTTACACATTGGGGAAAGGAGAGGGTGGCTGGGGGTTAATGTATAATTGCTAAGAAATGGAAGAAACATAGATAACACGATAACAAAATATCCAAGCAATAGAAAAAGTCACACACAGGAACAATATTTATGTTCTGCAAGGGAGGAGCGGAGGGACAATTGCATTTTTCATAGTCTCACGTGAACTGATTAAATAGGAATGACTTGGCGAGATTCAACTGTATGTTTTCATTATTCTCTTTTTAAACAGCAGGCGTTGCCTAGCACTTCTATCACTTCCTCTCAGTGTTTCCGGGATCAATGATTTCAAGACTTTAATTAAGTAAAGATGATTTAACACTGCATAAGCCAATGCTATTTAGTGGATGTGTAAGATCTGCTTTCTGTTATTTTTCAATCAAGCCGGTTTTGCCATTTTAGCTACAATGTATTCGCTTGTTCATTTCTTTCCGGAAATTTAGAAAGTTAGATTCTCTTCTTTGTGCTTTTGTGTTCTAAATATTTTGTGTGCCTACCATGCCTACCATGCACTGGCATAATATTGAAGTATCACTAATTAATCTGTAAAATACGGTTAACTTTCTAAACGAAATAAAATGAACAAGAATTTAATTGTAACAGAGTTACCAACGTCCCCCGCCTCGGGGAAGTTTTCTATGAAGCATAAAATTGTGCTATTTCAAAAGATTGAGGTATAGATCTCAGGACTTTCCGTCCAAAATTATGATCAACGCTAGATCTGCAAATGCAACAATAAATTTATTAAAGAAATAAAATGAAACACAAAATTTAAAAATCTATCATGTTAAGCTTTGACCTCTAAGTCTGACCTTGACCTTGGAGGTAGGGGTGCAGGTGTTGTGCATGACATATCATCTTATCATTGAGACTATTAGTGCCAAGTTTTTTCAAAATCCTTGATCTATGAAGAAGTTATGGACGGGACACAAAATATACCATATAACAGACTCTGTTAAGCTTTGACCTCCAAGTGTGACCTTGACCTTGGAGGTAGGGGTGCAGGTGTTGTATTTGACATATTGTCTTATTATTGTGACTATTTGTGCCAAGTTATTTCAAAATCCTTTGAACTATGAAGAAGTTCTAGATCGGACACAAAATATACCCTATAACAGACTATGTTAATTTTTGACCTCTAAGTGTGACCTTGACCTTGGAGGTAGGGAAGCAGGTATTGTGCATGGCACATTGTCTTATTATAGTGACTATTTGTGCCGAATATTTTCAAAATCATTTGATCTATGAAAAAGTTATGGACTGGACACAAAATATACCCTATAACAGATGTTAATCTTTGACCTCCAAGTGTGACCTTGACATTGGAGGTAAGTGACCGGTTTTGCACATGACACATCGTCTCATTGTTAACAATTGTGGCAAGTATTTACAAAATCCCTTTATTATTAAGAAAGTTATGGACCGGACACAAAATATACCCTCAAATAGACAATGTTGACCTTGAATGAGCAAGTACGACCTTGACCCTTATGGTAGGGGTCTGGTTGTTGCGCATGACACATCGTCTTATTATAACAAACATTTGTGCCAAGTTATTTCAAATTCCTTTGATAAATGACAAAGTTATGGACCGGTGTGACGGACGGATGGACAGACGGACGGACGGAGCCTATTTCTATACCCCCCCCCCCTTTTTTTCTTCGAAAAGGCAGGGGACAATAAGATCTAGTTGTAGTATAGTTGAACAGAACAGAACAGAACAATTTTGTTCTGTTCTGTAGTAGTTGATGAATGTTGGTAGGTCATTTGGATTGATATTACAGAGTTGCCTGTGTGTAAGGAGTTACAAGTACGGTGCCGGGAAGGAACATGTGCGACAGTGTGCAATGGTATACCGGAATGTGATCAACTGGAAGACGAACTTTTTTGTGGTATTTTAATAATCAACTTCTTGTTATGACATGTAATTCATTATTAGGATTGTTCTGTTCCTTCAAATTTTAAAACGTTATGATATCCGTTGTAACTTATAAATTAGATTGTATATCGACATTTCGATTTTCGAATATCCATCACGGACCAATCTAATTATTATAATTATTGTTATACCCCTCACGAATGTTCTAATGCAATACCCATCACGGAATATAATTGATGGTTTCCTCGTGCGTCAACATTACAAACAGAAGAAATCATTGTGAATTCATCATTACAGGTCCTGTATGTAAGGAGGGTCATTTACGATGTCCAGATGGTAATTGTGCCGTTGTGTGTGACGGGAAGGACGACTGCAAAAACAAAGAAGATGAAAGAAATTGCAAAGAAAGTAGGCTAGATAACATGTTTCTAGATAAGTGCTTTTATCTAAACAATTTTGTACATATATTATACTATATGATTTTGAAATACATTGTGGACTTGGCAGTTTCCCTTCATGTAAAATACTTACTTAAAGATCAGTTTTGAATTGATCAATAGGGCCTATATACATGTAGTTATTTACACTTATTTACACTAAACACAACAAGTTCCATCAATACATTTATTTCTGATCATTTCTATTTGACAACATGACAACATAAAGTGTTTTTTTCAAAACTTAATCATTCCTTTTCAAAACTAAAGCATTCTTTTTCAAAACTAAAGTATTTCTTTTCTAAACTAATACTAGTATATATGCGCTTCACAATTACTCATCATTTATAGCGTTTTCATCAATTGTTCCATTTTCATTGAAGTATTAAACATTGATTTTTTTCTTCTTCAGATTTGTCAAGCACAGATATATGTAAGTACGGCGAGGTCTTGTGTCCAGATAGAAGGAAATGTGCTAAAATATGCGACGGTATTCCACAGTGTGAGGATGGCGCCGATGAGAAATTTATTTGCTAGTGTCGATGACGAAAACGATGATCGATGTCAATAAGTTAATGTCTAACACTTGTTATTAAAATAGCGTCTTTTTAATAAATCTCAATGGAAAATGAGTGAAATCTAACCTGCTGAAACTACTGAGACAGTAGATTCGATAATCTAGCATGTTACCTGATTCATAGATCATGCATTATGATAAGTGTCATACCCAATGATTGACATGCTTCAATTCATGATAAAGTAATTTGACAGGTTATACACTAAATTAAAATAAAAAAAATAATAGTAATAAACAACAGCATCATCAAAGAAAACAAAACAATAACAACTTTGATAATAATTCAATCTAAATAACAACATCGCATGACACCTAATGGCAGTTCTAACTTAAGACCAGTCATTTATGCTAATAAAAAGTTTACTTTCTCCTTATGAACATACCAGTTCTTTTTTTAATACAATCGCTTACATTATCATAGTTGCTTTTTTTGCTGCTGGGACAATCGTGTGTTCCAATGTCACATCTTAAAGATTTAAGTTAACTTAATATTTATATTAAGCACACGTAAAAATTAGATCAGTTATATAATAACGTCATTCATAGTATATATTTATTCATATGTATGAATCTTTGCACCTTTAAATGTCCACGCCGGTTTTATACTCGAATTCACAATATTGCACGGAATACGACAACGGTTTAATGCTTTGATGTTTTTCAGTTGAGAAAGTATATTTATTTAGCCCACTACTGACAGGTTTCCCTTTCGTTATGTCACACTCACTATCATTAAAATCATTCAAACCAACATGTTGTTCTGTAATCATTTCATCCTTAAAACATATTTCTCTGAAATCGCTACTGTCATTACAAATCAAGTTTGGTTTTATTGAAGAACTTGCATTATTGGTATCAATATGTACAACAATGGTTTCACTTATGTCTTCAATTGTTGTATGATCAGTTTCACAACTTGTTACACACTTCTTTTTGAAATTTTCACTATGTCTCCTGCTTTTAGGCAATCTGTCTGTGCCTGTCAATTCAGGTGAAGAGATTCCACAACCCATTCTATGTCGATTCTTTTATTATTCCAGTTAATTTTATGTTTTAAACATTTAAGATTCAAGCTATATAGCCAATTAAGGTGAAAACATTCCACAACCTATTCTATGTCGATTCTCTTGTTATTCCAGTTATTTAAATATTTAAAACATATGAGATTTCTAGACGAATGATTCATTTACTTCAATAATGGTCATACATAATCTATAGGATCGTGGGGAACAATGTCAACTGAAAAATCACCTTGTTGGTATTGGATGCCCAGTGAATGTTTCACATTATATGCCCTATATGATACAACAATATTTGTAGATGTCAATTTCACGCAATTGTCCTGCAAGAATAACAGAATGCCTAGCGAAGAGTTCATGTCGAGATAGATTAATTATAAAAAAACATATCAATCTATAGTAGTTTCAGATATATTGATATCTTTTAGCAATAAAATGATTCATCTATATCTTTCAGAGATGGCAGCATTAGTATCACCTGTATCATATAGCTAGGACATTTTATTTCATAAAGGTGTACAAGTTTGATAATAATAAAGAAATGCTTTACATTTATATATGTTTTTTTGTTTAAGTGACATTATGCTCATATTTTCATAGTCAAGTTGACCTGAATTGACTTCGTATTTCAAAAGCTTGACTGTTAAAATGGTGTTTGACCAACAGTTGCTATTGGTAAATGTTTAAAATAAACTTATAAATCTGTCTAAAATTTAAAAAGACTGCCCCACTTTTTGTATAAACTAAGCGTTATAGGTAAATCCTAATGGATATTTACAGAAATTTCGTTTGGATTTGTGAGTTATTTATTGTTTATGCGAACTTAATTATTAAATTAAAAGGAATTATGGCAAAATGAAAACTTATTTTGACTTTCCCCGTTCACTCACTATATACCCTTGGATGGGCATAATGCCACTCTGAATAACTCTCTGAATAACTGACTTACAGTATTTTGGATATTTGCATGAATACAACAATATTGTTATTTTAACTAAAGCGACATTTCAGCTTTACTGGTGGAGATGCCCATCTGTATATTACCTCAGGTATACCAAATAAGACCAGCAAGAAATTTTCTTAAAATTAATGTTCCTGGTGGTGTCATTACAATCTACAACTGCGAGAAAGATATGGTTCATTTTAACATTCTTAAACCAATTTCAGTGGTCAGTCAGTGTCTGATCTTTTGTATCAAGAACAAAAACAACAACAGAAAAATATGAGATACTTGTATAAGAACACATTAGCAAATTACCACGCGACCCTTCACGTCTGCACAACACTTAACAAAACGTTGTTATGAAAATTTTCAAATTTGAATTGAACACTTATTTTATTAGTATGTGCTCGGATGCCATTTTACACATCAAAACTGAAAGAAAGACCAAATGAACACACAAAAAAGAATGAAATAAAAGTAATAACATTGAAGAAAGAATATTGCAATTAAGAACTACTCCTAGAAAATATAACAGTCCAGAACAAATTTTAATTTGAATTTAATATTTGACCTTGACATTCAAGGTCATTCAAAGGTCAAGGTCAGACTTGAATTTATCATAATGACCCAAGTCCGTAAATGGTCAGCTTAGGAAAATTTCAATAATTTGACCTTGACGTTCAAGGTCAACAGAAAAGCCAATGTCATATCAGAAGAATTGAACATGTCGGTTTTGTCATATGTGTTCTTTTGTCTAAGTCTAAATCAAATACGGAAATAAATAACAGTTTTGACAAATTTAGCAAACATTAATAATTTGAGATTTACGTTCAGGGTCAATTTAAGGTGAAAGTCACATCAGACTAATTCAACATGTCGGTTTTGTCATTCTTTTGTCCAAGTTTAAATCAAATCCGTAAATAAATAATACAGTTATGACAAGTTAAATTTAATTTCCAGCTAGCAGGTAGTTTGTTATTCGAAAATCTGATCCAAATACCAATTACCTACCAAATTGACGTTCATCAAAAATCAAGCAAAATCAGTGAAGTTCAAGTTCAGTCTGGTCAACTTGGAATGTTTTATACAAAGGGTTAAAATTGTTGTGTGCAAGTCAGAAGGCAATCCGTTAAGAAATAAAAATGAATATGACCAACGTTAAAGTTTTCGGAAGACAACTGCATCGAAAAGAAGGAAATGTAGGCTTCTTTTTTGCATAAATTCTTGCTTGGACTGCTATTGTACAGTTTTCGCGCTAAAATCTAGCTAACCAAAAGAATATTCCCCGTTGTAAGGGGCGGGATAACAAATGACCACCAAAACAACAAAAGTGCATTTAAAATGCATGAATAGGTTTATCCTACGGTGTTCCGTTTAGACACGTTTGGACAATCGTGACATTTTATTTATTCTGTACCCGCGATGCACGATGGTACGATGGTGAAAACGCGATGGTACGATGGTACGATGGTGAAAACACGATGGTACGATGGTGAAATCACGATGGTACGATGGTGAAATCGCAATGGCGCGATAGTACGATGGTGAAAACGCGAAGTAACATCGCGTTTTCACCATCGTACCAACGTGATTTCACCATCGTACCATCGCGTTTTCACCATCGTACCATCGCACCATCGCGCTATCGTGTTTTCACCATCGTGCCATCGCGCTTTCACCATCGTACCATCGCGATTTCACCATCGTACCATCGCGATTTCACCATCGTACCATCGCGTTTTCACCATCGTACCATCGCGTTTTCACCATCGTGCCATCGCCTTCCAGTGGACATGCGCATTGTTCATCTTTATCAACAATGGATGAATGCATAACTATGTATTATGTGATTATGTGCTATACGTATCGAGACATTTTAAATATAGTGAGGCTTAAAACGGGATTTGATCTCAGCACAGACTATTTAATAAGTGTTGTGTATTAAGATTCAATTATTATAAAACCTTTATGCACTGTGCTTAATTCATCTTGTCTAGATATCTAAAACACAAATTTTTTGGGGTTTTATATCATAAATATGATGCTCAAATTAAGACAAGTTCCAAAAAGCATTATTTGTAAAGATGTTACCGAATTTAACATTTCATGTAAATAAAGGGAGGTAATAAAATTTTATTTTCTGTAAAGTCTAAGTCAAATTTTTCAATAAGAAATGAATGCATATATTTTAATGATTACATATAATGTGTATAAATATTTGCAGTACATATTTTACATATTCTCGATGTTTGAAACTTGTTTTATATTAAAGCATTATTATATAAATATATATAATTTCACTGAAGTGTGGTGTTAGCTCAACAGGTACAGCGTTGGACTGTGAATCGGGCGATCGGGTTGGATTCCCCCGACGGGTGCAGGTCACTTTCGTTGTGATTGATCATGAAATCCTTTCTACGGTCATTGACACTGGTCTCTGCTCTGCAGAAGTTTCAGTTCCTTGCGAAAGTGAAGGCAACTAGTACTGGTAAACTGCTTGACAGCCTGCCCAGGAAAATGCGGTGGTTGAACTGTGCTCTTGTGAATTCAATGTGGCTTACTGTCATGATCGGAAGTGAAAACTATCACCACAACCACCACGGTGTACAACCTCAATTACAACATCCAAATCTTTAGAACGGTACAAAATTGTCTTTTGGTATAGCTTTTCTTTTTTCATTTCTCATGATAATTATTTATTTTCCTCTTACAAATACCTTAAAAATAATATCATGTCATGTGTTAAAATTAACAAATATTCACCACTGTTATGTATACTCATGTGTTATATTATATGTAACTTGAGTTAATGGTCTGTACTTTTCTGATAATGTACTACATTTATGTACAAATCAAAGTAAAATAACGTTTTCTTCTGTTCTGTTCTGTTATGTTATTTAATTGATTACAGAGGCAAATCTGAGAATTCAATCATAATCTATAACAATAAAATCTGAAAGTAACTGTAATTAAGTAAATTACTGATCAATCCCCAGGTCTGGCACTAGAACCTATGCTCGGATTATAGCGCCGAATTTACAATTTTTGCAGTAATAATTAATCTTCCATAGTAATATAATATTCTTTGGCTTTAAATTTCCAATCGGACCAGGTCAAGGGCAAACATTTCTCGCTTTAAGGCATACACATTCTAATAGTCTCGGGAAATAGAATTATCTTATCTATATGTATGAGCTCTTGATGCATCTTTTTCTGGCTCAGTATTTTCTTTAATTTTCCTTTTATTTTCATTTTGTTTTATAATTTACTTTCTAATACCTGAACGTATTGTGATTTTTCATTCTTCCATATCCAAGCAAGAATAATTGAAAAAAAAAAAACACATGACAGCTATACCAAAAGACAATTTTGTACCGTTCTAAAGATTTTGTATGTTGTAATTGAGGTTGTACACCGTGGTGGTTGTGGTGATAGTTTTCACTTCCGATCATGACAGTAAGCCACATTGAATTCACAAGAGCACAGTTCAACCACCGCATTTTCCTGGGCAGGCTGTCAAGCAGTTTACCAGTACTAGTTGCCTTCACTTTCGCAAGGAACTGAAACTTCTGCAGAGCAGAGACCAGTGTCAATGACCGTAGAAAGGATTTCATGATCAATCACAACGAAAGTGACCTGCACCCGTCGGGGGAATCCAAACCGATCGCCCGATTCACAGTCCAACGCTGTACCTGTTGAGCTAACACCACACTACAGTGAAATTATATATAATTATATAATAATGCTTTAATATAAAACAAGTTTCAAACATCGAGAATATGTAAAATATGTACTGCAAATATTTATACATATTATATGTAATCATTAAAATATATGCATTCATTTCTTCTTAGACTTTACAGAAAATAAATTTTTATTACCTCCCTTTATTTGCATGAAATGTTAGATTCGGTAACATCTTTACAAATAATGCTTTTTAGAACTTATCTTAATTTGAGCATCATATTTATGATATAAAACCTTAAAAAATTTGTGTTTTAGATATCTAGACAAGATGAATTAAGCACAGTGCATAAAGGTTTTATAATGATTGAATCTTAATACACAACACTTATTAAATAGTCTGTGCTGAGATCAAATCCCGTTTTAAGCCTCACTATATTTAAAATGTCTCGATACGTATAGCCTCTCACATAATACATAGTTATGCATTCATCCATTGTTGATAAAGATGTACAATGCGCATGTCCACCGGAAGGCGATGGCACGATGGTGAAAATGCGATGGTACGATGGTGAAAACGCGATGGTACGATGGTGAAATCGCGATGGTACGATGGTGAAATCGCGATGGCACGATGGTGAAAGCGCGATGGCACGATGGTGAAAACACGATATCGCGATGGTGCGATGGTACGATGGTGAAAACGCGATGGTACGATGGTGAAATCACGATGGTACGATGGTGAAAACGCGATGTAACATCGCGTTTTCACCATCGTACTATCGCGCCATCGCGATTTCACCATCGTACCATCGTGATTTCACCATCGTACCATCGTGTTTTCACCATCGTACCAACGTGCCATCGCGTTTTCACCATCGTACCATCGTGCATCGCGGGTACAGAATAAATAAAATGTCACGATTGTCCAAACGTGTCCAAACGGAACACCGTATTATCCACTATTTTTTTTTAAATTTAGTTTTTTTTTAATAATGATGTAATATCATAGTGGTATTGCAAAATAGCCAAGGGATTATTCACTTGGTTTCGGAAATGTATCTCATTAATATTTAATTAACACATGTGCAGCGTTGTTTACAAGCTATGCTACTTGAGTATTATGTATGAAATATGATTGAGTGTTTATATTTTGAAATAAGGCCATGGTATTATAGTTAGTTTAATATTCGTGTCCTTTATAAAACTAATTTGTCTTCTCGATTCTCATAAACATTTCAAATGCGATTATGCAAAATATGATAAAAAAAGAAAAAAAGAAACAACACCGTTTGTGTGGTATTCAACCATTCGTCATACTTGAGCTGGGCTTGATTTTTTAAATATACCTTATTCACACCATATTCACAACGTCGTCTTTCTGGACGACGGAATATTCTTAAAGAAACATGTACTAATGTCGGGGCCCCAAACGATTTCCAATTGATTAAAAAGAATTCCGCTGGTAAATAGAATAGAATGTTTTTCTTACAAACAGATGATCATATACTAACTATACAGTGTATTTGATCCGTATAAACTTTCCAACATTTATAATATTTATAACGTCTTGCATGATTACTTTTTTCAATCCCAGCAGATTCTATATTTATCAAGGACTTGTCCAAAAGTTGAGGGAATTCGAAATAAAATCATACCAGATTATTGTTTTACTATTATTTCTAATGCAAATGTCATAATAGTGATTTACATAAATTCTCGGACACATCAGTTATTTTAAGTCAAGGAATGGTCGTACTAGCAATCTGAATGCGTAGTCAATATAATGTCTTTAATATAGATTAAATACTTTAATTTAGTAATTTACCTCGAAAAGAACCAGCCTTTCCTACTAGTATATAGCTTGGTTAAGTTGCATCTCCATGCAGTCTTTTGGCTCATCAACATCAAATTTCATCTTGATTTGCCCAAAATGATAATGGACAGCTTCAAAACAAGAAGCTGGACATGTCCATTTATGAAAGTAAGTAGACGTAGGCTTAAATGTGGTGCATTTCACCAACTTTATTTGATATTCCCTTATCATATAATAAACACGTTAATAACTTGCATTTTGAAAAGAAAAAAAACAATGCTTGTGTCAGACTGTGGTGTAAATAAATAAGTTTAAACGTTTTGATAAGAATGGCTATATTAAAAGGTAAGTTGTACATGATAATTCATTGTTAAGTGATCAGTTTCATTATTAAACTTACAGTTTGTATCTGAAGTCAATGTTTTTGTTTGTTTTGATATTGACTGATGTATTTTGATATTGACTGATGTGTTTTGATATTGACTAACAATTTTTACTTACTTCAGACTTCGTGGTAATAATCTAGAAAAAAAAATAGTGCAAAAGATTAATGTATCTTTACAATTTAGTGAACTGTGTGTGAAACGTTAGTGTGAAAGATAAAAAAAGTTGCTATATATCATATATGAATTAGTCGTAATTAATGATATAAATGTATAGTTATTTGAATTGGTTTGTATTTTTTATTGTTTAAGGAAATATCTACTTATGTATAAGAATAATCGGAAGAGAACACGCCACTTGAGTATGATTAATAAAGAAGAAAACAAAATTAAGTCCTTGTCTCGGGGATGATTTTATTTTAAATGTCATTATGCAACACCACTCATTAATCTAATCACCATTCAATGTTTCAGAAAACAATTAAAGTTTTCAAGTTTTAAACATATGTCTCTTAATTTATGGGCGGATTACTTTTATTAATGGTATTTTACATTATTTAATCAACAAAAATCCTCATTACTGCAGTACAGAGCTATGAACTAACGAGTCCAAGATTGCAATATGACAGACGGAATGATATAACCATGATGCTTATAATAAATTATTTCTTATTCATGAACCTCAATACCAGTATATGCCTGAAATAATTTACCTTCACATCTAACGACTGTACTGTATAGATACATGTATATACTTAACTTAACATAAAATAATTACAAATTGTTATTTAACATTTGCTTGTATAATAAATGATTCATTTGCATTACTATTTCTCACTCACTCACTCACTCACTCACTCACTCACTCACTCACTCACTCACTCACTCACTCACTCACTCACTCACTCACTCACTCACTCACTTTTACTTATACTTTTTAATTTCAGAATGGAGAGCGCCGTCTTGTGTGAAAGTGTTGGCTGTACTTTTATTCGGCACCTTAATGTGTAGGCACGTGATGGGTGATGAAGCATCACAAGTCTATACACTACCTTTCTATTGTTCTTTTTGCGGTTGTAAGAACGATACAAATGGTATTATTACTAACTGTTCAGGACTAGGTCTTTTCAGGCCGCCTAAAACTATTGACAACGAGACAAAAGAACTATATCTTAAGGATAATCTCATAAAAACCATTAAATACTCCAATTTTGCTGGTCTTTACAATCTAGAAATATTAGATATCTCTGGAAATATCGTTTCAGAGATAGAAGTTGGAGCGTTCAGAGATATGTCAAATCTAAAACATTTGTACCTGAATGGACAGATTAATACTCGACGAATAATTGTCCTTCAAAATATTTTTAAAGTTGGTGTATTTGATGGATTGAGCAGTCTTAAAGTGTTACATATTCATAACTTATTACAAACAAGTGAGTTATCTTATTCTGTTATACCTTTTTACGCTTTGAAAGTGTTGGTGGCACTGGAAGAATTGCGTATTGATGGAGTAAATAATGTAAGATTTAATGAAAGTTTCCATGTACTTAAAAACCTTTCCACTGTTGTTATGTCTGGTTTTGATGGAACGTGTTCGATTAATCAACTAGACAGAAATTCATTTGTTGGTTTGCAAAACTTAAGGAATCTTACCATGAGTAAATGCCGGATTACAAAGCTAGGACAAGGGATTTTCTGGTGGACATTAAAGCTCCAATACTTAGATTTGTCATGGAACACGGAATTAGAAATAAACCAGTTTGGAACCATACTGGAAGAGCTGAAATATACAAATTTGCAAATCTTAAAAATTAATGCCATACATAATCCAGATAGAGCGGGTACTGAGTTATTGAGGTCAGATATAAAATATATTAGAGACATTAAATTGATAGAAATCTACATGGATGATAATGGTATAGAATTTGTAGATTATGGAGTGTTTGACATGTTTCCAAAATCACTAAAAAAACTTTATTTAAGACGTAATAAACTCGCCTTTGGTTACTACCTGTATGAAGCAGTTTTTAACAATCCTAATCTTGTAGTTCTGGATGCTGGGGACCAGGCAGTTGCTGCGAGGTCAGATCGTGTTTTTACGGATGCATTTCAAAAAGTCTTTGGACTGTTTAAAAGACATGCACCTAGTCACGTCCCAAAATTCAATGCCACCAGCAACTTATACCATAATAATCTTCAGCCGTATTCCGAAATGACCAGATTTGAAAATGACCATCTGCTAAAACACATGAGAAAGGCAAGGTCGTCTGATTCACTGCCGGTGTTAAACTTGAAAACATTGATATATAGCGCAAGTCTGTCCGATCTAAGACCACTGAATTTTAGCGCAACTATAAATAACATTACATATATGGATTTATCAAGACATTTCATGCCGATGGTAGAAGCTTTGGCGTTTGACGGATTATATCACCTGGAACATTTGAATTTGTCACATAACTATATGGAAAATATCCATACAGATACATTTCATGGGCTACCATCACTTCAATTATTAGATCTGGAAAATAATCTGCTTGGATATATATTCAAGTCAGACAAAAATGGTAAATTACTGTCCTCTTTAGTCAGTCTAAGAGTTATCAATTTATCAAGAAACAGAATAAATTCACTTGACAAAAATGTATTTAAATATACAAGTAAAATTGAAAGGCTAGACTTGTCTTACAACTACATCGAAGCTCTAAGCATTGACTTATCAACATTCGTACAACTTAAATACATCGATATTTCATACAATCGACTGCATTCTATAGAATCATCTGTTCGCTCTGATTTAAGCAGGTTTTCTCGTGTCGAAATGGATTTAAGCAACAACCATTTACTTTGCACTTGTGACACTATTCCATTCCTTAAATGGCTTTTTCATTCGGATATCAAATTTGTTAACACAAAGAACTACTATTGTTCTCTGGATGGCAACTCGGTAAATATGTATAATGGATCAAACTTATCATTAAGCAAATTGGAAGAGGGTTGCAAGTCTTATCACGAAATTATCGTTGCAAGTTCAACAGTTGGTAGTTTTATTATAGCAATTCTTGTTTCATATGGTGTATACCGTAATAGATGGAAACTAAGATATTTGTTTTATATGGCAAGAATAAAGTTAGACAAAGCAAAGGTAGAGAATGAAAATGATAAATCATTTGCTTTTGATTGTTTTATTTCCTATGGTGACGGCGACAGAGCTTTCGTCACTGTTGACATGTTACAGAACTTGGAAGTAGAGGGAGGGAAACGGCTAAACATACGTGACAGAGATTTCGAGATAGGTGAAGTAATTGCTGTTAACATATCAAAAGCCATCCGTACAAGCAAGAAAACTTTTTTGATGCTAAGCAGGCATTTTCTCCGTAATAAATGGTGTAACTTCGAAATGAACATTGCACGAATGGAAGCTATACATATGAATAGAGCAGTTATTGTGATAATCTTCATGGAGGAAATACCAACAAAGGTTTTGCCTATTGAATTAATGGATCTTTTAAGAGATTGTCCTAATGTGGATTTGCCAAAAGATAAGGGATTACGTGCAGCATTCTGGCAAAAGTGTGTGGACTTTATAAACACTGACTGACAATGGTGTAAAGTGATGTATGTCATGTTGGTATTTTGAGACCAATTTACTGTTGCACTAATGCGTCATGTTTATTTGATATTTCTTTACCTGTAAATGGTTGTATTGGTAGAATCAGTTGTACAACATGCCACACTAGAATAGTTACCTAATTACGCAAATGTATGTCTCAAATTTAAGAAGGTTTGCAAAATGTGTCTTGAATTAGAATTCTGTGAAAAAATAAGTTTTCACTTTTTTTAATGACGATAATCTTTTATGACGACGTTGTGGCAAAATATAAATAATCTTAATTGAAATATACGGTAACTGGTAAAAATTGTCTATAAAATTCTATTCCAAAAATAGTCAAAAGAGCAAAACCTGAAGGCCGGACAGCAGTGTAAATCTGAATAACTTGGACTGTTCATTAATGGTAACAGCTAATGCATTCTACCTCCACCCCTCTAAGCAAAAGCTTAATCATAATCTATCATCAAATTAAAAAGAAAAATGCGAATCTGCATTCATTCTCATGTTTACAAGGAAAGATGCTCACGGACAGTGATGGTATATAAAACCTAACATACATGTAGGAGGCCAAATCATTAAGAAAGTATCTTGATATCTGGAAGTTTGGTTGCTTTTTTGTTTTGTTTTTTATTTAGTATGAACAAAGTTACCAGTTGCAGACGACAGAAGACAGTATATTTGTAGAAAAACACACAAAAAATACACAAAGCGTTTTTAGATTAAAAATGACAATGCGTTTTAATGTTCTGTAGTTTTATCATGATATCATGATGAGCGCATGCTCTGTATTTCTAGTAAATATCTATGATCACATGTTAAGGCTTTACACAGAATAAATATATTCTTGTGCTGAACACTAGTCTTGTTTTATTTACTTCTTTGTATCAATGCACTTGATTAATATTTTATCAATTATAACTCATAAATAAACAGCAATTTCTTTGAGAAAATAAATGTATTTTCTTAATAAAATACTTATTATAAAATTAAATACACAATATATTAGGAGCGGTGGCCTAGTGGTTAAGGTGTCTGCCTCTCAACCCAGAGATCATGGGTTCGAGCCCAACTCGGGTCACGACCATGTCTCTTCACATGACACCAGTACTGGTTGGTTCCAGGAAGCGGACTCGAAAAATCAATTCTAAATTTCATTGGCATTTTATCAATCAAATGACGTCTTAACTAGGCTCGGACTAGTTGCTACATTGTGATACCATCATGACAGGATGAATTGGTCAATAAGATTTTGCTTTGGACCTTTCCGGTGTTTACAGTTTTATGTAAATTGTCTAACTTGTTATCCAATCGCTACACTGAGATAATACATAGTCACTGGTTGACCTGGTTTAAACAAAAGAACACGTGCTTATGTTTGTGATACTGTTTGTGAGCAGTTGACCTAGCAATGAATGGAAAAGGTGTGGCTAAATGTTCCCCTACGAAAAACCGGAAAGTTCCTATGGACATGTAATAGGGGTGGATAACAACTTAAGAAATAAAGAACTTGACCACAGAGGGCATCTCTTCTTCACAACAATAAAGACACAAAGGCTTTTCCCACCAAGAAATCACAGGACATAAAAATAGCTTAAAATCAACCATTTGTGAATCAATCAATCATTTGATTTCTTAGAATACTGACCACACATCCGATCAAACCAAAAGAGTAATCTCTCTTGAAAAGTATTAGACAAGACCGACAGATTTGTCTCCCTTTCGAAAATTATGAAATTCAACAGTAAAGCAAGAGTTTTGTCCCTTACACCAAATCTGAAAAATAAGACCCTTTACATACGTAATCAATACTAGGATTATTCCATATATATGTTAACCCTGCATTATCTAATAATGATTTTACATTAGACAACCAGTTACTTTTGCCTCTATTAATATCCTTCAACATGGATTTACAGTAAATAAGCAAATGACTATGACATTTATATGTATTAACAATATTTGACCCGTATTTAAAGCTTACCTTTACAGCTCACCATAAATAGCCATGTTGCTAGTTGACTGCTTAACGCATAACATGGATTGGACTTACAAAATTTAAGATGTACTCGTTCGATAATTTACTCTTACTAAATTCGGCATAATTTAAAACAGATACGACAAAAACATGAAATAATTGCAATAAAGTACTATTTTAAATAGGTGTCTGTTTTAAAATGAACAATAACACATTTAAATTATATAAATAATGCCTTTAAGACTTTCCTTACTAAATACTCTTGATTCAAAGTAAAACTACAAGTATAGTTAAATACAGTGCCTAAATAATTGAAATTGTTGACTATTTCCACAGACATACATATACTATATTAAGCTCCATGATAGTGTAATCTGATCTCGTGCGCACGACTTAATATTTCGCTCGCACCACATAGTAATTCGTGTCCATGACTTAATTATCTCGTGCGCACGAATTAGTAACTTGTGGCCACGACATATTATCTTATTCGCACGACTTAGTAACTCGTAGACACGACATCGTAACTCATGAGCACGATATAGTATCTCATGCGAACCACTAAATTACCTCGACATAGTAACTTGTTGTCACGACATAGTTTCTCGTGCGCACCACATAATTATCTAGAACGCATAACTTATTAGTATCTGGTGTCTACGATATAGAATATTCTGCGCTGGTAAAAGATATGTTAGGGTACAATTACATTTATCAAAGATGCACAATAAAGTATATAGTAGATCAGGGTCTTTCAAATTCTATTTGAAAGATCCAATGAAAGATGATTTTTATGAAATGAAATGTTCAGAATTATTAGATTCTAGTAAACTATGAAAAAGATTCTGTTTTTATTTTTTATATAGATCTATATTTATAATTAATCAATCTACTAGTCTAATCTAGTGATATACCTACTGAACAAGTTTGACGCCCGCCGGAATTAGACGGAAATGCCCGTAAAGTTACGATTGCTAACGAACTGGTCCGAACGAGATTTTATACACACGTGCGTAAACAAACAAAACAAAATGGAAAACATGCGACCAGGAGGTCCTAACATATTGATAACTGGTAAATTTGTTTAATTATGTTAAAGAAGTTGATATAATATAACAGTTTCATAAATGTCGCAATAATTCTTACAGTAAATCGTTGTTATTATTGTCATTAGTTTTCGCGATCGACTAAAAATCTGAGAAGGTAAGCTTTCTTTTATCAGCCACATATTCAGTCTCTTATAAAAAATTGATGTGATTTTACATAAATGTATGGCAAAAAATTGTGCTAATGTTAGTTTTGTCCACATGCATTGGCTTGTCCGTCGTGACAATGACAGAATAATGGATATATATCCCTGACCTGTGTAATTCTGTCAGATTAGTGGATACAATAAGAATTTTACCACAACATATTAGTTAACAAAAGAGCACGTGTCCCTGTTTGTGATTAAATCTATAGTTATTCAAATAAAAGGTCAAAGTAGGGATCTATCAATAGCAAAATTACTATCCACTGTATCCAGCACCCGTTGGCTATATACAGAACACTGGGTTTAATTGTGATATAAAACCAAGAGATGGTATTTTCTTTTGGTATGCTGTATTTGTAAGTATAAACAATGTGTAACACGAACATGACAGTTTATTAAACATCAGGGACTGCGTTTAAGGTAAAGTTGTGCTAAAACTAGTAAAAGTTAAGCCAAAAATAAATTCCACTTTGCCCTATCTGATTTGAAAAGTGAAAATCTAGTAAATGTTGAACATGTAATACTATATTTTATAACTCAGTAAAACGGTCAGAAGTCAGGGTTATTTGTTAATCTGACGTAATTAGCCACACTTGGTAAGTTACATTGTTAAAGTTAGCGCTGTGTAAAGACTAATTAACTTACTAAGTGGATTAAATTATCAGATGTGAATCGATACAGGGTTAGACCCTGATTGATAGGAATGATGCAGATGATAATTAAAGCCTGGTAATTAAGTTACATCAAACATATAATAATGTGTTTGTTATACATTATAATTTACAAAGATTTTTGACCGGTTATATGGCCCTATATAAATGGTTGTTTGTATGTATAACCAAAGCCGCTAGGCTAGGGTATATTGCAAACAACTGTTTATTTTCTGCCATATAAACTGTCAAGAATCTTTATAACAAACATAGAGGGAAAAAAATGATATTTTAAAAATTTAATGAGAGTCTTGTATATAAAACTATATAAATGTCACAATAATCCAATGAAAAGCGACTTTACAAATGTGCAGTATTGTCACATATATATCCTTTTTATATAAGTTTGCCAGTTTATTATTGTTATTATCTCTAGTTATTGCCATTTATTACAATAATATCCATGCCAGACAATTCAGTAATAGTAGTGACCTAGTCTAATTAATATGCACATAAATTACAAACTTACTCAGATTAAATGAATCTCTTATAAATCTGAGTACAGTTAAAGTTAATTCTAAGATAAATTAGAAATTGAAAAGAAATATTGACTCTGCGGCATAAATTTACATTACTTTATATATCTTGTAACCTTATATACATGTAAGATCTAAGAATTTGCACATGCATTATTGCATGGTTTGGAACTGGAAATTGCTATGATGATTTATTTTGTATTATTGACTTGGTATGTCTGTTTTGGATTTGACCAAGACATGATCAAAGTTAATCTTCTCTCTGAGCAGTTGAAAACTGTCATAGTTATCTGAAATAAACACATAATGTAAGCTTTTCCTTAGGTACTTAAAAAGTAAAACAAATATAAGATTCTCTTTCTCAAGTTTATGTATTTGAGTCTCAAGTTTATGAATTTGAGGTAAAATCATTTTGTTGCTTTGATTGTAAAGCCCGGATGCAGTTCCTTATTATAACCTGCAGAGTATGTAGTAAGTACTGACCTCTTGGAAAATGCAACAAGATGACCATAATGTGGCCCAGATTGTATATTGTGTTAAAAAAAATTTCATGTTACATCTCTACATATTACCTAATATTGAAAATACTGAAATAAGTAATCATTAATAATCGGTTTTCATAAATTTATTAACCGATAGGCGATCCAAACCTTTGGTTAAAATGCTGTTAAAATTGGTTGTATCTTCAGCCTGTATATTAAAGTATCACCCTTGACCCTTGGAAAAATTGTTTGTTTTCTTTGGAACATCTGTTACTTCAGAAAAACATGAAAACCCTGTTAATTTATTTATCACCTTTACAAACTAATTTTAGGTACACCTGGTACTGGCAAGTCTACCATAGCATGTGAGCTTGCTCAGAGAACTGGACTAAAGTATGTGAATGTAGGAGACCTTGCTAAAGAGGAACAGTTGTATGATGGATATGATGATGTGTACCAGTGTCCTATCCTAGATGAAGATCAGGTATTCATTGTTATCCCTTACATGTATCTAAATATCTTAAATAGTATTGCCCTGTTCATGGTCTATGCAACAGTTTCATTAATTCACTTTTTGCACTAGAGGTGAAAGAAGAATACCTAGAATGGAATCAGTGTATGGCTAGACCAGCTTTGACAACAATGTTGTCTGAACAGTGTGCACACTCACATTGTCTTACCAGCATGTATGAATACACTAAAAATTTGATAAATAGCTGTGGCTTATTTTATTTTTTGGTAAGGGATTGGTGGCTAATTTTCAAGGTTGACATAGTTTTGAACGAAATGATGATTGTTTTCTAAAGCATTTAAAAAAAAACTTGCATTTTAAAGTATATGAAAAAGAAGAAAAGCACTGCCAAGGCAGGACATTATACAGCCAAATGTAAATTTGGTTGACTAATAAAAAAAAAAGTCTTTCAATCAAAATGTCAGGCCAGCTTTTGCAATTATGTTGTCTTTTGAACTAACAATTGATATGCAAAATTAGTGTAGGATATGTATATTATGTAAATCGAGCAAGGTAGTGTGAATGTTTGTAAAAATGTTAGACAATAAGCTTTCAAAATATTTATGTGAAATCTGTAATTAAAACTATGGTTAAATATTATTAAACTTATCATGTTCTAGGTGATAGATGAGCTGGATGATAAGATGAGAGAGGGTGGTAATATCATAGACTATCATGGCTGTGATTTCTTCCCTGAACGATGGTTTGATATCGTGTTTGTTCTCCGTACAGATAACACTGTCTTATACAACAGACTCGAACATAGGTAACTGATACAATAATGTGGTGACATTAATTTTGTTATTTTCATTTTCAGATTCTTTTGAATCTTTAAAACATCACAATTATGTTATAGAATAGGGAAATAAGTGTTCTTCAAGTAGAAATTAATTTTGGGAAGGCATAGAATACTAATGTTATACCTATAATTATGAAAAATGAATATTCATAAGTGTTAGATTGTGGCAACAACATATTAATTTGTGTGGTTTCGCACTTGATTTATGAGTGGCATATTAAAACAACTCTTTCTTGGAAATTGCAGATTTACATGCCGTACATCTGTATGATTCATTTCACATATTTAATGCTGATAATTCTTATTATTATTATGAATTATTTTAAAACATTATTTAGGTACCTCTAGGTTGTGCATTGTTAAATTTTAAGGGGCCTCGAATATGAAATGTTTGAGATCCCTTACTTTGAATCACTTGTACACTGGGAACCTTGAATTGTTTTATGTGAAGAAGCTATTCATCTAGGGAATGTGGTGCATGTCAGTGCCTTAAATCATCCTTACACCAGTGAAAAATTATAAGTTGCCTATTGTTATGACTGAATACTTTCAAGCTTGCAGTCAGTCAAGCAAGACTTATTCATAGTGTTTGTACACTAAAAATATAACATACCTCTGAAGATTGATAAATAGCTCATTCCTGAAGTTATGATTTTATGAAGTTATTTCTTGTTATCACTGTTTATTTTATTTTAATGTTTTCAGGGGATACTCCGGAAAAAAATTGGAGGACAACATTCAGTGTGAAATTTTCCAAACAATTCTAGATGAGGCCAGAAATTCTTACAAGGCAGAAATTGTGCACGAGTTGCCAAGTAATACACCAGAAGAGCTGGAGGAGAATCTAGACAAGATTATTGCTTGGTTAAAACAGTGGAATTCTTCCCAATAGCCCAGGCATATTTCTGTATCATTGTGTTAGTTATTTTCAGTTAACTTACCATATGCGATTTTATGCCATATTTAATTATTGGTAGAGAAACGAGCACTAAGATTTTATCAGAAAGGTGAATAGCAAAGTGTGTTTGAAGTTAGCGAAGGTATTTGCTACCAAGGAATGGTAGAGAAAACATATATGCTTTCAGTACATGGAAAATGGGGGATAAACTTGATCATGTCAAGTACCATATACTTGACCTGTACCAGTAATAGTCAGTCATGGTGTTGGTGTTGTTACTAGGGTATAACTATTTGGAGAGTTATCATCAGCAAATGATTATATATCGAGAAATTTCTATTTTAGAGCTAGGGAAATTTTTGACATGTATACTCAATAATCAAAACCATGTTCTTGTTTTCTGTAACTTAACGACAGATTACTTGTTTTTAAGGTTAATAGACACCAAATTCACAATTTTGCCTGTAATCTATATTCTGTATAAGTATTGGCAATCTACTGATACTGATATATATATACATCAGACTTTATATGTTTTTATTAAAACCTTTCCTTGCATAAAGCTTAAGCTACCTGTATTATTTTGGACGATTTGCCATTGGACGGTTTTAAAGCCGTTTTAAATAAATAATAAAGTTTTTTTAAAATTGTATAAAATAATATATATAAAGATAATTATTACATGATACAATATTACTATGTTACTAACAGTTTGAAACATTTAAATAAAAAATGTTTTACATATATTTAATTAATTTATTTAATAATTTAATATAATTTACAGAAAATGTCGTAAAAATTAAGTATGTATGACAAGATTAAAACACATAACATGCAGGCTAAATGGATCTAAGCTTTGATATGTTTATATTCTTTAAATCTGTACATTTGTTTTATTTATAAATTTTATTACTATTTTTCAGTGGTTGATTTATGTTGTAAATAAAAATATTAAGTATTTTTGAAATGCTGATGCTGGATAGTACAGAAATGTGCAGTTTGATTAGACCATTGCTGCTAAAGTTCTTCCTTTTATAAAATTGTCTAACATTTGATGTGTATTTTTCATCTACTTTAAATTATTTCTTATGATAAATTATACAGATAAAAGGTGATTGTACAAGGTATTTAAATTATTTCACATTTAAATCATTGCCTGAATGATCTAAGCATGTGAGAAAATAAGATTATAAATCAGATCGTACTGTAAGATTCTGTTGTATGTAATTTATAAATATTTATAACTAATTTATACTGGTTTTAGTGGTTATTTTGGTTGAAATACAAATTTGTTGAGTATTATCTTTATTAGTGAGCCGCGCCATGACAAAACCAACATAATGGGTTTGCAACCAGTATGGATCCAGACCAGCCTGCGCATCCACGCAGACTGATCAGGATCCATGCTGTTCGCTGTTAGTTTCTCTACTTGTTATAGGGTTTGTAAGCGAACAGCATGGATCCTGATCAGATTGCGCAGATTACGTTGGTTTTGTCGTGACGTGGCTCATTTGATTTTATAATGTATTATCACTCATTGGCATAAATGTATGGCATGCAACTAAAGAGTAAAAACAGCAAATATCATTATATGGCTTACAGTGTGCTCCATGTGAGATTTTGTGATAAAACATTCACCATTTAAACATGCATGTACATTATTTTAAAATCAAATCTTTCATTTCCAATTTGCCCATATTCATTAACATTATGTTTTAAAAACAACAAAGAATGTGAATATTTCAGTTGTTTCCATACTTTTAACTGCTTTCTTGTAACCAGATTTTCTAAGGAAAAAAAAAGAAAGAAATCCTTTCTGTGTGTTTGGCAAAATAATGTTGATTGTCAGAGAAAAATTTCATCCATGTGCAACTCTGAAATTTTTCAAGGGATTTTAAAAATTGTCATCACATGTTCTTTCGACATTTTGTGGTTTGGTCATTGTCATTGACAGACCTATTGTCTTTTGTTTTTCCACAAAGGTAATATTTTCCGATACCTGGTTTTGTGTGTCAATGTTACCTGTATTTTATCAGTTTATTACCATAATATTCAAAACATAGGCATAATCTAAATGAGAACAAAAATTTGAATTTGGAGTGCCTAGCACATATTTTGTAAATGTCATACATGTTGATATTAAAAAGGCAAATAAAGAAGTAAAATGAATCTGGTCAAATGACCGTTTACTACCTACACATTACTGTAGAAACATTAGAAATACTGTCAGGTACATTAACAGCTGCTTAAAAATATGCCTGATATTTACATTTGGAGAACTTGTTTTATTGTTTATTTTATAGTGCATCTGTAATGTATTTGAGCCTCGTCACAACAAAACCAACATAATGGGTTTGCGACCAGCATGGAATCAGACCAGCCTGCGCTTCCGCGCAGTCTGATGAGGATCCCTGCTGTTGGCTATCAAATAGAGTTGGTTAGGGAACAGCATGGATCCTGATTAGACTGCGAGGATGCGCAGGCTGGTCTGGATCCATGCTGGTCGCAAGCGCACTATGTTGGTTTTGTTGTGACGCGGCTCATTTGATATTGCCTCTGTTACCTGTCAGAGTGTTAGTGAGATTGTTACAAGAATAAAAAATAAAAATCTCCTATGTTGTTTTAGTTATATATTTTCATTTTGCTTCTTCTAAATGGTATTGATGTATAATTATTGTTTGTTCACTTCATTGGTGTGTCAGACTGGACACTTGATAAGAAAAAGCTTGCACATTCAGCATGTACAGACAGGCAGCTATCTCCACATGAAATCAGAATGAAGATACTGTAAAGGTATTATCTGTCAGCCCTTTCATCTGTATACATATTTTGGAACTTGCGAGACAGATTATGAGGAGTGTTTCTATAAATAATGGAATCAGGTGCACCAAATGCCATCAAAATATACCCATTTTCATACACCCAAAGACCTTTTATATTTGGCTGGTATGTTGTATAAAACACAGGCCAAGTTTGATGCTCACTACAATCGACGCATTATTAATTGAGTTATGCCTCTTTTTTTAAGCATTTTTGTCGAGCCCCCGTGTGGTGAGCTTGACTTAGTCGTCACTTTTGGCGTATAGTTTGGTGTATGTGCGTATGTCCTTCCGGATTTGTCCAGTTTATATCTTGCTCTTTCTTTGAATGATTACGTTATAATTTGGTACAATGTTCACCATGATGGGGTGATGTCACACACAAAAACCCAGGTCCACCGCTCAAAGGACTAAATTCTAAGTTCAAGGCGGATAATTCTCAGAAAAAAAATGTGTGCAAGAGTTATGAAACTTATCACACATCATGTGGGTAATGATATGTAATATATATTAGATGTTTGAAGTAGTCACCAAGTTATTGTAAAAAATTAACTTGTTTTAGAAAAAAATTCATACGGAAATATTCTTGAAATTTAAAACACCTTGTCACATAAGATGGAAATATATTCCAAGATTGAAGTTGATCCCTAAAAAAATAAAGAAGAGTAAAAAATAATGTATTTTTAAGGAAAATTCTAAGTTCAAGAGGAAATAATTCTGAAAATATTGCTTCTAGAGTAATGAACCTTGTCACATAAGATGTGGTTAATGATAAGGAAAATGTATACGGTATTTATATTTCAAGTTTAAAGTTGATACCTTAAGAAAGATTTTACTGCACTAAAACTTTAATCTGAAATCTGGATGTGGACGCCGTGATGAGTAGGACAGCTCTCCTTTACTTCATACATGTATAGTGACAAATATTGCAAAATCAGTCTTGAATTGCATTTAACATGTTACTTATTTCTTGAAGTGTAAATATTTTTATCTTAGAATATTTTCCTCCAGGATGAATGTCTTGAAATATTTTGGCTCATCTGGAGGCATGCAGCTTTAACCTAGTCAACTTCTAATTTGGTTTGACTAATTTCCAAAAACAACATTACAATATGTGTCACAAATGTTTGATAAAATGAAGACAGTCGAGAGCGAAATATATGATCTCCCATTATTTTTATTAAGCTTGTGGTGAGCTCAGCAAAGTCGACACTATTATCGTATTTTTCACAAATACAGTTTGATATGCCTTAATTTTCATCTGTATTAACACTTGCCAAAGGAGTCAGATTGAAAACATCTCAAATTAGCATTTTGTTCCAACTGCCACCTTTTTAGACAGATACCTCTTTTTAAGTCACTCTACATCATTCCTCCAACGGACAACCGTGTGTTAACATTATTTCTTTATAGAAAACTGCCAAACTGCAGTTATTGTATGTTTGTGCTTTTATTGCCCATAAATCCTAGTTACTACATGATAAGGCATACATCTAACAAGAGCTGTCGGAGGACAGCAATGCTCGACTATTCGATAGAGTTGTCTCAAGGGTGTTTCATTGAGTATAAAAAGGGGCATAACTCATGTAAATAAGTAAATCAGAGTTATGGGACCTGTGCCAATCATGTTAAAAAATCACAGTGAAAATGTATGTTAAGTTTCATTCCATTTCCTTTAGTAGTTAGGAGATACCAGCTTACAAGCAAAAAGTTAACCATGAGTTTCATCAAGTATAGAAAGGGGCATAAATTTGGAAATAAGCAAATCAGAGCTGTCCGATGACAGCATGCCCGACAATAAGAACAATTATCAAAATAATGGCATTAGACTAATGGAAAGGACAGGGACTGAATACAGGTCTACCTTTTGACAGACCAGCACTCTACCCGTGCGCTAGCCTGACTGGTTTAGTGGAAATGCATTTTATATTTATCAGAATATTATTATGAACATGACTTTCGAAAAGAAGTAAGTACTGCAAGTGAAAATGGAAATATTTATTCAAAAAGATGCAGTTATATATGAAACAACTGGTACTTTTTATTAGTATTTATGAATATACAAAATGGAAGATGCAGTCATAAGCTTAAGTTTCCAATAAGAATCTGAATATCATAAAAGCAAACAAGAAAAGCATTGATGCAAAGCATCAAAGGCGACGCCAAAAAAATTTGATCAAGTTTTGCACCTATATACTTAACAAAAAATGTGTACTTTATAGCAGTACCATTACATGTGACATGGAGGCTAGGCCCAGTTTAAGTTGAAACTTAAACCAAAAAGAATAGACTCGATCTGTCTTGCCAAGATGCAAAGACAATTGATAGTCAATTAACCAATCTTATAAGACTCATGTCATAAGAGAGAATTTCTTCAGATTTATTTTACCAGATACAAGGGTACCTGAGTCATCAGCATATAATAAAAGCTTATTGCTTAGGGTTGCAGACATGTCATTGACATATATTAGACATAAAAGAGGACCTAAAATGAACCTCAGGGGGACACCATAAGTACCCGGAGCAGTAGTAGAATGATTACCAGCCACATCCACCAGCTGCTGTCTATCAGAGATAAGACTTGAAGCATGTAAGAATGTCATTACCTAGGGCAGATGCTTGAAGTTTCATGAAGAAGAAGAAGAACTTCTTCATGTGCAGTATAGTGTGATCAACTGTATCAGATGCCTTTTGTAGATCTAAAAGTATCATGCAATACTGCCTTTGTCCATTTCAAATTTAATACAATCTGTTAAATGAATCAAACATTTGTCAGTTGAAAAACCACTTCTAAACTCTGACTGAAACTGCCGGACAATGACTTGAACCCATGACTGTAAGAAGACCAACTGAGCTATCCGGTCGGCTACACATTTTTCCTTTAATAATGAAACAGTTCTAAACCACAACATATTTCCCCACTATATTGATTTGTGTCCTTGAATTCCTGATGTTTACAGACCATAGTGAATTAAACTCAGGGTTATATGCAGTCACAGGATGAGAAAAAACTTTCAGCTTGACCAGAACTCGAACCTGTGACCCACAGAATAATGCACCGCGGCTGTAGCGATTGAGCTATCTGGCCGCTTACTCATGTTCTCCCCTAAATAGTGAACAGTTCTTAACCGTGACAGATACTTTTAACAGGTAGATCAGGGTCTTTCAAATAGAATGGTCTGGAAACGCACTATGTAAACCCTTCTCTCTACAATTAAACATGTCTCGGGATAACTCATACGCAAATTATGTAAGTGTTCAAGAAAAGGGCGAATATAAAATACAAGAGCAAACAAGAACGTGTTTGTTGAACACAAATGCCTCCAGCTCAGATTCTTGTCAGTAGCAATATTCCAAAAAATGTTTACCCATTCACTCAGTTATGGACAGAAAAATTGTAACACAAGTTATATAGCTTGACAAAGTCATGGCATTTTGTAATTGTGAAAAATATAAGTTGCCAAGTCATTGCTCTGACTTGTGAAGTTGAAAAATATTCAACTTCATGCAATTTATCTTCCTACCAAATATGAAATACATCTGTCATTAAATAAAGGCTGTATATGGGCAAAGGTGTAAAAATCTATTTTGAGCACTGGTGACCTTGACCAAACTGACCCCTAACTCTATCTAAAAGAAGAATACCATGTAAGTTATCTTCCTACCAAATATGAAATACATTTGTCAATAGATAAAGGCTGTATGGGCAAAAGTGTAAAAATCTATTTTAGCACTGGTGACCATGACCCAACTGACCCCTTACTCCATCCAAAGGAAGAATACCATGCAAGTTATCTTCCTACCAAATATGAAATACATCTGTCAATAAATAAAAGCTGTATGGGCAAAAGTGTACAAATCTATTTTTAGCACAAGTGACCTAGCTTGACCCACTGATCCCTACCCCAATCAAAAGGATGAATACATGCAAGTTATCTTCCTACCAAATATAAAATATATCTGTCACTTAATAAAGGCTGTATGAGCAAGTGTGTAAAAATCTATTTTTAGCACTGGCGACCTTGACCCAACTGACCACTAACTCCATCAAAGTTTATGTTTCTATCAATTATAAATAACATCTGTCTATAGAATAAGGTCAATACACCTGTAAAAATGTAAAAATCTATTTTTAACATTGCCGACCTTGACATTGGTAACATTGACCTTGACCCAAATGACTCCTTACTACACCCAAAGAAGGAGGACCTCCCTTGGCATGTTTGTATTAAACTAAGACATCAACTAAAAATAAAGGCTGTATAAGCAAAAATGTTTAACCTTACACAATTGATTCTCTGTTACATCGTCCTTTAAATTAAATAACTAAGGATAAGGATAACATGAAAGTTGGGGTTAATATGTTTGCTTCTATGATAACATAAAACAATATGTCATTAAAATACCATTCTTCACTGCTAGTAAATTGACAAAATATAACTTGGTAATAGCCGACGGGCATCTCCGTTGTTTAACAAAGCGCGTAAAAAGTCTGTTATTTTTTCTTCTGGCAACAGTGACTTTATACTGTACATTACATAAACACAACAGAACAGAACACATATTTTATTATTTTCAGACTTTAGCATATGCTCCTCATCTTAACAGAAATACAGTATATATCAAGGTACCATAAACGTTACAAAAGCATGAATATTCTTATATAAATATATATTTGCATATCAGACCATAATTATTAATAATGAGAGTGATATAATGGTTATTTATAGAGAAATGCGTTTGTTATCTTTTAAAGCTACTCAGTATTTCTAGAGCAATATAATATTGAAACAAAAGCAATAGTACTTTCTTCTTTGGAATATGTTACTTTTACAGACCCAAATAATTTATAAAATGAGACTGTTAACAAATTACTCCTTATTTTCAATGCATAATTAAGATAGAAAAAAAGATTGTTTCAAGTGTGTACATTCTTTGATTTAAACAACTGAGTGAGTTTAAACACACTAGGACGTAAGTGATTATAATATATCGTTTTCTTACACTTTTATACTTTGTACATGTTAAAATAAAATTAGATTCATCTTCAATGTCATTTGATCCACATACTTCGCAAACTCTCTCGCTCCTTTCTATCCTATTCTGTCCGTATCTACAGGACTCAATACGTAGTTTATGTGAAGAGAGTCTAAACTTTGTTAAAACTTATCTACACTTTTTTTATCTGATCTTCATACACGAAGTCTTGTTTAACATTCTTATAAACAAATAGAACAAGGAGCATAAAAATACAATATGAAACATACGAAATAATGATAAAATAATAAAACTTCAGAAAGACCTCTTATAATCATTTTAAATTCAGATAGCAATAAATTAGTAAACTGCAGTGTAGACCATGTATATTGGTAGGGTATACGATATTTTTGCGAGGGTCAACATATTGTGAACATGTGAAAAAAGTGAAACTTGTTTAATTTGCTTTGAAGAACAATTTTTGCATATTCTTTCATGTCTAGGTATGTTTGTATATCTTCACTTTTCAATATTCAAGTCGTGTGATGACGTGCGAAATTTGGTTAGCGCAAATCGATTTTTTTTGTCCTTCTTTCAAATTCAATTTAATTTGTACTTCATAGAACTGTGTGAACATGTATCTAGGCGTCTAGAATTATTGTAAACATTACCAAACTTCGATAATAAATATCTTAAATTCGTCGTTTAATAATATTGTAGTCAATTAACATGTTAAATTGCTTTTGCCAAATATAAGTAAGTCCGCATTTATCAAGTATAATTTTAATTTGACATACCCCCAATTACATGGATTAGGTGTACTTGTTTCGTTCAACATCATCTTTAAACATGTGATAGGTTTTAAAAAGAAGTGATTCTTCCTTGCATGCCACTAGGTTTATCTAACATTTAATTTTGATTAATTGTCTATGAATGCTAATCTGGATCTTAGCAAATTCGCCGTGAAGAGCGTCTAAATTTGTAGATCGTTCGCCAGATTAATAATGTCTGTCATATGTTACGGTTCTGATCGGTGTCCAGAGAGTACCCCGCACATTGGGCAAGAATATACCTTTCTATAGAATTTGGAGTGAATAAGTACATCATCAGGACCCACGTGATGACCCAAGATTTCAGATGCGTAATTTTACGTAGAGGTTACCAATGAATACATCACGTTGTGTAAATTGTTAAGAACAATGAACAAATAATGCAATGGGTACAAACCTGTCTGGTCTATTCGCTTTTGTGTTTGGTTCCAGTTGCCATTTTTTTTTAGAAATAAACGCCAGTCCTTAATATTAAAAAGAATTAAATAATGATTGTAAAAAAATCTTTAGTTCAGTCTATATTTTCCATATATTGCTATATTCTTCTATGTCGTTCTACATTGACTGTAGGGATTTTGAATCGTTAGCAAATATAAAAGTCATAAAAAATACATTTTGTAAAAGAACGTTCCCAATATTCATTATGCCATTTAAAGTATGTATTCACATTATTAACAATATCGTTCTGAAAGAAAAAAAAACACACAAAATATTACAGTTTCTTCAAGACTGAGTATTATTATTTAAATAATTTAGAAAGTATAGAAAAATTTTCTTATACAATGTATTGACTAGGATTATCTGCACATAACTTAGAAACTGAAACCGGATATTTGTTTGAATCGATGGAAGTAATCGTTAATTTAAACGGTTAAGTAGCAATTTTGAAGGTGAATATCTTGTTTTACTTTGTGTGCTTGTTATAGAGAATTACATGTAATCTATCCCTTTTAATTTTGAACAGATCAGTTTCCTTTGTCAAGTAAAAGTATGAGAACTTTTAGAATTGTTATGTATATTGTATGTATTGCCAAAGTGATAGTTTGCCAAATAAATGTAATTAAATTTGAATTGAATCGAATATGAAATCAAGATTAGAATTGATTACAAATATATGGGTGTTTCTATTGGTTACCAGAGCATCAGTTATGACATTTAAGGAGAAGAATTAAACGTCTCTAAAATTGAGATTAAATATTATTACAACTTTAAATCAAATATTTCAAAAGCTTTAAGATATACAATTTGTTCTAAAATTACCAAGCCAATACTAATGAGAACTATTCAAAAATCAACTATCACGAAAGTGAGAATGAACCAACTTTTATTTCTTAATTCATATACGATTAATTCAATTGACCTCCTCTCATTGAAGGTGAAATGGGGACTCACAGTTCTGATTTTTTTCTAATTCCACATTTTATATTCAATAGCAATGTTTTTATCACAAAATGTTTTCAAAATAAAAATTATAAATAGAAAGAACTTATTTTAGACATCAAAATTTTATAGATAAGATAATCAATAACAGTGAAAGTAAAAGAAAAAGGCAGCTTTATTTCAGTTATTATAATAATTTCATTATATCCTTAGTACATTTTCAATTTGACTATAAGTCATTCAGGTATTCCTTGAAATTTATTCCGCCACTTATATTTTATATCTTTTTTATTTCATTTTTTCCAGTTGCACAATATAAGCCTATTATTTATTATACATTGTCGGTTACCCACGGTATATATTCCGTACATACTACATTATCTATTTCGATCTTACACTAAACTTAACAAATTTTCTATTTACTATTTGCAAAATAACGTTTTAAAAGACCTTTTAACCTTATGTTGAATGAAAAATGCGCCAAATAATAATACAACGTGATGTCCTTTAAGACGTCACGTCAGAAAGTTGGTTTCCAGTACTGTGCACGCTGGTATTTCACTGAAATAATATAACGCATTAAATTCAAAACTGAAAATTATATAATAATTTCACTGTTTCAAACAGTCAAATAACAGTTTTTTTTTATTTCACTGATATATTTCTATAAACTACTGAAAATCATGTAATAAATCACTTTAAAACAAATGTCACCCTCAGTTGATTTTAAGAAATAATAAGAACTGTCTCTTGTTTCTATTCACTATCAGAAGATAGCTCTAAATGATCTAACATATCTGACTCTGAGGTGTAATCAGGTGCTTTAATTTCAAAGTATGGATGAAAAACATTAGGACAAATGTCACATGAGCATGTTTTGGCACAGATATCACAAAAAGCATGTTTTATGATATTTGAAGGTGTAGTATTATAACAACTTTTTTTTCCCTCCTACAATCAGAAATGTTACTTATATAATCTTTCATGTCAGAATCTATTTTCCTACACTGTTTTGCACTGTAAAGTAATAATGACGTAGCTTGACCTCAAATTGTTCCTTCACGTCCAAACTGCTGGACAAAAATATCCATTTCCTTAGGTGGTCCAAAATTAATAACTCCTTTTATGGTAGCAAAGTTAACCCCCATACCAGCAGCACTTGTAGCTATTAACAGTCGAATATTGCCATCTGGATTACTTAAATCAGTTTTAATATCTTCTTAAACAATATCTGTTGTGCTGGATAGGTACATTTGAACATGTTTAATGTGTGTTCCAAATTCCAAACGAAATGCAGTATATAAGTCACTACAAGCTTTTATGGATGGACAAAAAATTACATATCTTTCACAAGATTGTTTTTGTTCTACTAATAAACTTGTCAAGAAATAAAACACACTTTCAAGAGGTTCTGTGCTTTTAAACTGAGCAACAAACAGTTAAATATTGCTGCGGTCTGGATTGTCAAACATTTCATGGCAATTGGACATACAAAACATCTGCTGCAGCCGTTTCCTTGCTGATTTGTTTGCTGTTGCTGTTATCAAAAGTATGGGGCATTCTAACAGAGAGCGTAGCTCACCAAGTCTTCCAAACCAGACTCGAAAAACATCATCTTTACTATCTGATTCTCCCCTAAAATATATATAAAAATATTATCAGTATTTTAACATGTACTTACAGATAGCAATTAAAAAATCACATCATTTTTTTTATATTTTCAGTAAAGTAAAGTTAATGAAAATCTGTTATGTGTTATGATATGATATATGTTTGTTGAAGAGGGAAGGTATTTTGAGGGGAAAAAAAAAACGAAACTAAAAAACAGCCGATATTCACTGTACAATATTTTTATTACAAATATTTAAAAAAAATAAATGAATGGGAGATATCTAATTAGCTATCACTTTAAACATTCTATTTAGGTTAAAACCTTTTCAGATAATATTAGTTGTCTGTCCATCCAGGAATGTTGTTAAGTCAGTGACTGGGAAGTCAGGTAAGCTTGTTCTAAAGGTATATAATATGCTATAGCAACAATAAACAATGGAGATGTTGAATAGTGTTTAGACAGCAAATGAAATACATTTTGGCCGTGTAGGAAGAAATCAGATATTATGTGTACATCTAAATAAACATTGTATCATAGTTTGGGCACGTTTCTGTTGAAAATGTGTCAGACTTACCCGCACTCCAGAGCATGCCCATTGGTTGACTCATTTTTGCTGGGGTTTACTTATTGTGACGACAGAGAAAGGAAAAGCGATAGAAATAGCATATGCAGATGCTCGTTGATTGGTTACTTTTTTCTGGGGTTTCATATTGTGACAACAGGGAACGTGTTTGTGACTATGATACAAAAGAGAAAGAACATCAAAACACTCGGCAATATGATTAATACTCGGGGGCTACGCCCCCTCGTACAAATCAGATAGCCTCTTGCTTTGATGCTCTTTCTTTTAAATGTATCATAGTTTGGGGACCTTTCTGTTGAAAAAGTGTCAGAGTTAAATCGTATACATATACATGCACAGTGCGGTAACTGGAGTGCAGGTATCAGTTACCCGCACTCCAGATCATGCCCGTTGATTGGCTCATTTTTGCTGGGGTTTACATATTGTGACGGCAGAGAAAGGAAAAGCGGCAGAAATATCATATTCAGATGCTCGTTCATTGGTAACTTTTTCCCGGGGTTTAAAATTGTGACAACAGGGAACGTGTTTTTATGTTTGACTATGATACAAAAGAGAAAGAACACCAAAACACTCGGCAATCTGATTTATACTCGGGGGCTACGCCCCCTCGTACAAATCAGATAGCCTCGTGTTTCGGTGCTCTTTCTATTACATGTATTACATTTGATGAACATGAATATAGATCATTTATAATTGTTATATTGTTCTTATAGGTTTTTTTCCTTCATTATATAGTACTTTTACCTCCTTGCGCCTGAGGGGTTACCTTTCAGAGTTTAGGCATAAGAATTCAGATTGCAGCTACTGTTTACCCCTGCAAGATTTTAAGAGGCGACTAAATGGGTTGGAAGACTAGATTTTATTCATATCTTAGCCCCAGCAGGTGAGGTGGTTTTGACCCCTGGCCCCTTGTTCACAAAGAAAAAATCAGGATCAGGTGATCCATGAATTTAATTTTAATTGTTTTATAAAATTGGCAAAAATTTATTGAATTATGCTAGAATTAAATGGTACAAATTCGAATTGTAAATAATTGCTTATTTGCAAAGAAACCAACCAATTTTGGGATACTAATAACAAAACAAATACAAAAGTAATCGGATCAAAATGAGGATCAATTTAAGGATCAAGATCAAACTTCGGATCAACTGTAAAATGCCCATTTCTTGTAAAAATAACAATAAATTTATTCTAAAATTTTATCAACATACTATTTTAAGTCCAGTTTTATCAATCTTATATTGAATGTTTAATCTATTGTTGATAAATAATGGAGAACATTTGAATTTTTAATTTGATCCTGATCCTTAAAACTTTGTGAACATGGGGCCTGGTGTTGCTATAAGTTTGTAACAATCGCTGTTAGCCAATGTTAGTACTTTTACATCATATCTTCATGATTTCTTTGCACAACACTCAATTCATCTTGAATCGTCAAATAACATTCTCGTTTCTTATTTTTATGCCCCCGGGCATATAGTAATTGAACCGTCCGTCCGTCCGTCTGTCCGTCCGTCTGTCCGTACGAGGCTAACCTAGAACGGCAAGTTGGATTTTTCTTAAGTTCTACCTGTACCAATGGCTTCATAATTTACACACTTACTAATCCATACAAGGTATATGATATAGGCAAGTTACATAACTATGGCTTCCATTTGCACCAAGTTATGGCCCTTTTCAGCACTGAGGAAATGAATAATGGTTAACCTAAACCGGCAAGTTGGATATATCTTATGTTCTATCTGAACTAATGGCTTAATGATTTTCACACTTACTTATCAATACAATGTACATGATATTGCCAAGTTATATGAATGTGCCATCCATTTTCCCAGTAATTTCGCTTTTTATCACTTTGAAAACAGGGCCTTGTATGGTTAACCTATTCCGCCAAGTTGGATTTATCAAAAAGTTTCACATAATTACTTACTTTATTTAATGATATCTTTCATATTTGGTAGGTGGATACCTTTAACGGTCCTCTAATATTTTATGGCGTCAGGCGTCTCTAGGTCAAGGTGAAGGTCACTTGTGTAAAAAATAAATCTAAACATTTCTGCTCATAAAGCCTTTATTTTTAAGTTTATGTCTTTCATGTTTATAATAGTCATACCAAGGGAGGTCCTCTTCCTTTTCCTTTAGTAAGGTGTCATTTGGGTCAAGGTCACCAATGCCAAAAATAGATTTTTTTACACTTTTACAGGTGTATTAACCTTATTCTATCGACAGATGTCTTGTATATTTTGTAGGAACATAGAATTGAGGTATTCTCATTTGGATGGATTTAGGGGTCAGTTGGGTCAAGGTCACCAGTGCTAAAAATAGATTTTTACACTTTTGCTAATACAGCTTTTATTTATTGACAGATTTGTATTATAATTGGTAGGAAGATAACTTACATGGTATTTTCCTTTGGATGGAGTTGGGGTTAGTTGGGTCAAGGTCAACAGTGCTAAAAAATAGATTTTTACACTTTTGCCCATACAGCCTTTATATATTGACAGATTTATTTCATATTTGGTAGGAAAATAAGTTGCATGATATTCTTCCTTTGGATGGAGTTAGGGGTCAGTTGGGTCAAGGTCACCAGTGCTAAAAATATATTTTTTACACTTTTGCCCATACAGCCTTTATCTTAAATATTGTTACTGACAAGAATCTGAGCCGGGGGCATTTGTGTTTAACAAACACGTTCTTGTTTCCATTGTAGAATTCATGGCGAATAACATGTTTCAAGCTTTGTTTACAAAGTAATTGACCTGGCAGGTTTAAACTCTGACATAAAATGTAAAAGAATAAAATGTATGAATCAAACAGAATGGTTGGCATCGGAAAATATAAAACATCATATTGAGTTATACAATGATGTCATTTTTACCGGAAGTACATTAGAGGGTGTCTTGCTCTTATCTTTAAGTGATATCGACTCAATGACGGTGCAAGACGATGTCATATGCGAAGAAAAGAGACCAGTGCAGATACAAGGTGCAAACTTGACATTTTAGTTGCTGTATATGATAATATGCCACCCGGGTACGTCAAAGTCAGACACAAAAATAAAAGTAATAACCTAGTAAAATCTTTGTTATTGTCACAACCATATTGGTATGGATCAGCTAGTGAAGCACCAATCATATCAAGTGAACTTTTAAATAAATATATCAAGCCATCAAATGATACTGCTGATACCATGATGTTTCATATTAACATGCAAATAAACGGTCCTGCATGTACAAATACATGTAATTTAAACGACTCATCATCACCAGTTTTCTTCACCCGCGAATTTGACATTGTGAAAGCTATCCGCTTTTACAATTCAAGTATTCTTACTGAATGGTCTTCAAGAGCTAGATAATACGACTGGCCTTCAAAGGAACTTATACACGATGTTTTCACTATGGAAGAATTTATACTCCCAATGGGTGGAAAGAAAAGCGACACCGAGCATCTTGAATGGAGAATATCACATGTTACAATAGAGAAGTGACTTAAAACATTTAATAGCACTAAAAGCAAGTTATATGTTGAGTTAAAGTTATTGGCGAAAAATGTTTTTTCTTCAGTGAGTAAATCGTTTTCGTCATATATGATATCGTTTTTGGATGGCGGAAATGAATCCAAGACATCACTACATACCAGATCTTTTTATTGCTCAACTTTAAAAAAGTTTCCATTTTATAAAGCACTGTTTGATCAATAATCACTTACCAAGTTATATGATGCCAAATAAAAATTTGATAGCAGGAAGAATATTTAGCCATGAAAATTACAAACTGATATCCCTTCTTTCCTCTTTGATTGACGAAGGTGAATTTGTGATCTATAAGCTTCCAAACTTGGCAGCATGCTTGAACTATGTTTCTTTACATCCAGCTCTATTTACTGTGCTGCACCTGGCGGCATTGTGTAGAATCACAATATTAATTAACTCAATGTACATTTCTCTCTTGTCTCGATGCGAAAACGGATGGTTTTGATGTGTTTAATCGTAGTTCCGACCACCCTTCAATGTATGCCGTATTTAAAAATCAGTGGTTTTTAAGTAATGTGTATATATTATTCAAGTTTGTGATGCTTGACTATCGTGAAAGATTGCCAGATGCTACCTTTGATGATTTGATGAACACATTTTTCAAAAGACTTCAATTTGCCTTAAAATGCTAGTTTCTGAAGTAAAACGAATGAAGTTGTTTGTTAAGATAAACATTTATTGTTGTTTTTATATCTGTTATAGAAGTTTATTCTCCGACATCATTAAAAAATAATTACTATCTCGTTTATTCATTTTCTATACTCATGGTACTAAAAACAAAAAATTCTGATATGACAAATGGAGATATAGTTTTATCGTATAGGGTATTCACATGTTTGCTACTTTTTTTGACACAAATGCCCTCTAGACATCCGACTTGTACATTGCCAATACTAACAAGTATTCAAAGATTTTATTTGAAAAACTTTGTTAACGTTGAATATGTATTGTACAAGCTAAAACATAGCCATGAGCAATATCCACAATTGGAGATAATGAAAATATGCAACATCCCTCAATCCCCTTGCACCGGCTTGAGCGGTACACAATTCAAAAATTTCAATAATTTGACCTTCAAGTCATTAATGAGTGAAGGTCAATGTCTGTCCAGAATAAGTGAAGGTCTATCCTAAAAGAGTACATGTATTGTGTTTAAGTTTTAAGACAATTCATTCAAAAATAACAAAGTTATGCAACATGTAGCCACTAATAGCAAAAACCAGCACACAAAAGGGCAAACTTAAGACATTTGACCTTGAAGGTCAATGTCATTTATGACTGGAAGTCAAGGTTTGTCTGTTCTACTTGAAGGTCTTATCCCAAGGAATTTTGTGGCCAAGTGTGAAAACAATATACCAAGAACTTAAAAAAGTAATATGATCATGGTTAAAGTTTGTGAACCCCAACGTTAACGCCGACAAAACTGTAACAATACCTCTATTATTTATTTTTTTAAAGTCGAGCTAAAAATAAAATAAAAAGGCTTGTTGAAAAACATAATTGTCAAATTATGTCTTCTGCGAAACTGTCAATAGAGATACGTTATGGATTAAATTGGTTCAAATAGGAGTCAGCTGTAAAATGATAAACACGATTAAAAGTATTGATGAAAATGTAAAAAGTTGTGTTAAATTTTCATCTTATATGTCTATGCAAGATGTTTTTATGTTACAAAGGGGCCTAAAACAAGGAGAGGCATGATCTCCCCTGCTTATCATATTGTTTCTTTATAATATAAGAGATATTTTTTATAATGATACAATGACTTGAGTTATTATCGATATATACTTGAATTTTGGATATTTCATGATAAAATACAGGTCAAGTTCGAATTTGGTTTGATGATTTTTGGCAGAGTTATGCCCCTTTTACTTTGAAAATAGGATGAAATTTCAGTTTCATTCAGTTTCCATTCATTTTCTCCCCAAAGGTACAACACATTTAACTCAAAATTAAAATATGGATACGCCAAAGGAATGGGCATATCAAGTTCGAATTTGGTCATGGTTTAATGATTTTTGGCAGAGTTATGCCCCTTTCACTTTGAAAATAATATGAATTTTTCAGTTTCCATTCATTATCTCCCAAACAGTATTACACATTCAACTCAAATTTGACATAAAGGTATGTCAATAGAATGCCCAGGCCAAGTTCGAATTTGTAATGGTTCAACGATTTTTTGCAGAGTAATGCCCCTTTCACTTTGAAAATAATATGAAATTTTCAGTTTCTATTAATTATCTCCCCATTAGTGTTACATATTCAATTCAAATTTGACAAAGACATATGGATATGTCAAAGGAATGCGCAGGTCAAGTTTGAATTTGGTCAAGGTTTGATGATTTTTGGCAGAGTTATGTCCCTTTCACTATGAAAATAATATGAATTTGTCAGTTTCCGTTCATTATCTCCTCTAGGGTATTACACATTCAACTCAAATTTGACATATGGATACGTCAAAGAAATGCGCAGGTCAACTTTGACTTTTGTCATGGTTCGATGATTTTTGGCAGAGTTATGCCCCTAACTTTGAAAAAAAAGGAAATTGTCCGTTCCCATTTATTCTCTTTCCAACATATTCAACTCAAATTAAAGATATGGATATGTCATAAGAATGCATTGGTCAATTTCCAATTTGGTCATGGTTTGATGAAAGCTGACAGAGTTATCCCTCTTGAACTTTGGAAAAAAATCAGAAATTTTAAGTTTCCGTTCATTATATCCCCAATGGTTGTACACATTTAACTCAAATTAGACATATAGATACATCTTAGGAATATGCAGTCCAAGTTTGAATTGGGTCGTGGTTCAATGATTTTGGACAAACTTATCTTTCTTGAATGTTGGAAAAAATGTTGAATTTTCAGTTTCAGCACTCATACTTTTGTGGAAATGTATGTAGTCATTATTTTGGCTACAAATATGCAATATGCAATTTACAAAAGGTTAAGACTGAATAATTTCAGTGCCTTGAACATTGTATACAAATGGTTTGTGTTAACATTGAATAGTTTTAAGGGCTTTGAACTTAAAATGAAAAAGATAATTTGTGCAAACAAATTTGGAACTAAATATTATAACATTTGAAATTTTGGCTGCATGCCATGGCATGATGACACATTTCTAGTTTAAATATATATTTTAGGGGTTCGAAAACAAACATCTAACTATGCATTTTTGAATAAATAGGTAGATTTCCACTTTCTTTTATTGCTTAAGAAAGGGCATTTAAATTTGTGTTTAAAAAACTATATCAAGTTACCTATTTATGACATTTATATGGATTAATGTGTAAACAATACCGGTCTTAGCTGGGCTAATCGGATACATTCTATCATGAATCATCTTGGGTTCTCAGATTAATTGTACCATCTTGATACAACAATTAATTAGTTACCTTGTTAAAAAGGACATTGCAAGATCAGTTCATTCAAGACTTAGAGTGGAAAACATGTTTAAATAATACATCTAGACTTAATTACGATCGAAACTTCAAAAACACATTTTGTTATGAATTATATTTGGATAAAATATCAAATGATGAATTAAGGAAAATATTCACGCGATGAAGACTGTGTTCACATAACTTAGAGATTCAGCTGGTTAGATACTATAGAATAAATAGAGAAAATAGATTATGTAAAATGTGCAAACAAATTGCCACCGAAACTGAATAATTTTTTTTGCTTTGATGTACTAAATTTCAGAACTTTACATTTTAAATATAGGGCATGTCCCATGGCCCACAATAAATATGTTTATGGTCCTTATGTCTTCATTAAATAAGAATAAAATAGTTAATTTAATAAAATTTGTTAAAGAAGCTTTTGAAACACGTAAAAATGCTCTTGAAAATAAAGCTGTTTCATTAAATGTATTTAATTGTATACCGTTTCTGTCATTATTGCATTGTTGTTCTTAGCCATACTGCACATGTATAATTTGATAATGGCCAAAGACAATTGTTTTTGCTGATTGTGCCAATAAATTTCAAACTTGAAACTTGAATTACTTTTCTTTTTTCGAGGGGGGGGGGGGGACAGAGAGATTTATTTGTTTTTGTGTTGTTGCTTTTTTGTGTTGTTTTTTCTTTTTTGTTTTATTGTTTGTTGTCTTTTTTGTACAGAGTCATACGGACAAATGCTTCATTATTTTTTGTGGCATATAGCATAATCTCGAGGTTTTTTAATGCTTCATTGAATATCAGAATTTTTCTAGCCATGTGTTGCAAATGTTTCATATAATTCAAATGAACAAATTATCCTCAATCCACAATGCTTTTCGTATGTATATGAAGTTATGAACATATTGTGATACTTTTTATTTTATACCATTTTGTAATTTGTACCAAATTTAATATGTGGCATACCTTAACACTTACCTGCCTTTAGTGAAATTTTTAAACCTTTACAACGGTGTAGAAGCTTGCCAGTCTGGATGTTGGTGTAATCTTACAATACTGTTTTCCTGTAAGTAACTGTTTTCATTACCTTGACATCAAAACACCTTAACATTTACACATTAGACATTTTAACATTCAAAGCAAGTCATAGTTTCACTTTCAAAGCAAGTCATAGTTTAACATTCAAAGCAAGTCATAGTTTCACATTCTAAGCATGCCATAGTTTCACATTCAAGGTAAGTTCACATTCAAATCGAGCCATAGTTTCACATTCAAATTAAGCTATAGTTTCACATTTAAGGCAAGTCATATTTTCACACACAAGGCAAGTCATAGTTTCAAATTCAAAACATGTCATATTTTCATATTCTAAGCAAGTCATAGTTTCACATTCAAGGCATATCCATTACACGAGTTGAACACGTTAAGTGGATCGGTCTATATAGGGCACATTTTCCATAAGTATTTCAAATATTGATAAAAACAAATGGAATTAATAATGATTCATTTCGATATTCTTATACATATTGCTTGGCAAAATCCAATTAAGTTGTAAGTTTTTAAGTATGAACATTTATATAATAAATAATGATATTTTGTTCTAGAACATTTCATTATCTGCTATATACATAGGAAGTCGTATTGAATCATGTATCTCAAACCAATAACATTTCCAGGTTTGTTGTCATGCCTGATACTACTTAATATTTATTGTAAATAACAGACAATCTATTATAGACCATTACTGTTTAGAAGTTAAAGGCTCCACTTGCCATGTCATTTAACACATGGTTGGAATAAATAGTCACTAGGCTCTATTCAGGATTTTGACATTAAAGGAGTCCTTAGAAGGCTCGAAGTTAAAGACTTGCATTAAATGAAGCATATATCACTGTATTTGATACTAGTATGTTCAATTCACTCAGAATACGGATTGGTATCTTGATAAACAAAATATCATTCATTTAAAATTGGGTTGTTTTGTTTGTAAGATTAGCTTTAATATTTCAAATACCGGTACTCGACATGTAGAAAAAGTACTAAAATACTGACGTGGGCATGCATTGCAAGAAGCAAACTTGTTCCGTTTACTGACTCTGTTCACTCCAAATGACATCCGTTCTCAGTCCTTATTGGCGACTCATGTTTTGAGGGCCTCTTTATATATATGTTAAATAAACATAGTGTCGTGAGTAATGCAACTAAGTTACTATACTATAAGGCACACAAGACAAAAGTTCCGAGTTATATTTAATGGTCTTAACTTTACTCCATAAAAAACAAACAACTGATTGCATGACCAGACGGAGAATATTTATTGCAGATAAGATACTGAGCAGCCGAGACCAAAAACAAACATAGCCAAAAACGCCATAAGCGTCATGTACAACAAATTTACCATAAAAGTACATGGTAATCATTTAAACAACTAACATTGCTGACTAATTTATAACGTTCTATGTATTATATTGTTCATGTATTTACTTTTAAACTTAACAATAATACAATATAGCTGTATAGTATAGAAAATTGCCAGCATCTAACGTAATGAAATGTTGTAAGTACAGGCAATACAAAATACATTTATTTACGTTGTTATTTTATCGGCTATAAACGCAATTCGACTCGCCCAGGAAAAACCAGAGATATTTCGTATAATAATTATTTTTTATGAAACTGCTCTGGAAACCTGTGTCCGTTTGTCAATGTCGAATTACTGAATGTCGGACCTCATTCTTGCCCAGTGAAAACGAAAATTAAGCTAAAGAGCAAAATTCAATAAAAGAATAAACATATGACATGTTATAAATGAGAGATAGAATGAATATATATATATAGATCCATAAAATTATAAAACACGAGTTGTTAACGCTGTGAAATCGTCTGGTAGAGTGACCAATACACCTTAATATTTTACACGCCAGTACAGTATTAAAATCTCGAAAAACCCTTGCTACTACAACCAATAAAAATTGCCTACAAAATTACGTCACGCAAAGACAAATATTTCACGCTATTCGATGAAACGCGTGAAAATAATATTATTACCCCTCACTTTTTCGTAATGTTAATTTTCCATAGGCCTCTGGGAGTTATTCTTACTGTTAATGGAAGTGAACCACGTGACTAAGAATTTTGTACTGTTACATAGATAACAGTACTTTTTAACAGTATAAAATCTGGTCACGTGGTCTATTTTCTAAATAAATTGAAATAAAATGGCCGCCATTTTTTTCTCGATTCATTCATAGGACATCACCATCTTCTTTGGAGTATCTATGACACCCATACAATTTTGTTGTTTACTTTTGGAATGCTTTTCGCGCATAAAAGATCTGTTTGTTGAATAGTCAAAAAGTAAACATCCGATTTCAACGGAAGTAATTGCAATGTAAATAATTATGTATCAAACTGGAACATGCAGATGCAACAAAGGATTATTTAACAAGTTTTATCAGTGAAACGTTACAGATATGGTGGACAGACATAGGATATCATCGTAATATTGTCAAAAACCATGCGAAGAATATTCCGGAAACAGAAGGATCAGATGACAGATTTCACAGATCATAACCGTATAAATGGGTTAGTGTTTTGTTTTCTAAATAAAACACAACTTATTGTATGTTTATGACTAGTAGATATCATCACTTGCTTAAAGAATAAAAAAAGAGAAAACTTCTCAAGTAGGCCTAAAGTACACACAATTCAAGATCATCACAGTAAAAAATACGGTAATAAAATAAATAACACATGGGTTTGTGAGTAACAGTAAAAATATCATTCCTCGTAAAAATAACAGCATTTTCCTCAGGATGATATTTTAACTGTTATCCATAAACCCATGTGTTATTTATATAATTTAAACAATTTCTACACAAAGAACAAAATCTGAATGACGTAGTGCCTAGTTGTCCATTAAACCACTGTGAAACAAGTTATAAATCATATTGCAGTATCATTTAGTTTTACAAATGCAAATCAAAACTAAAATATGGCTGCGAGTGCTTATAATGCCATAATCATACAATGTTTACGCCACGTAGGCCTGCGTTATGTGCGTAACAATTAGCTTCATGTTTTCTCCGATACATAGTAATTTAAACTTTGGTTTGTTTTATCAAACACTATCAAAAATTATGGCAATTTCAGGGGGGAAATATATATATTCTACAAGTCCCACTTTTGAGCATCAGGTGCAGACGATAGTATTTGTCACATTTAACTTGGAATGTAGCTTTATAAAAAGCATGTAAAATCAATCTGTATCAACGAATACCAGTGTTTGCTTCCGGTTCTTTTCCTATAGTATATGTGTGAATTTTATATAATTTTATGTG